>NC_090758.1:26307024-26309524 GCF_036898095.1 Palaemon carinicauda | reverse complement strand
ATCTTATAACCTTACTCTTACCCACATTAACTCTCAACTTCCTTCTCTCACACACCCTTCCAAATTCTGTCACTAGTCGGTCAAGCTTCTCTTCTGTGTCTGCTACCAGTACAGTATCATCCGCAAACAACAACTGATTTACCTCCCATTCATGATCATTCTCGCCTACCAGTTTTCATCCTCGACCAAGCACTCGAGCATTCACCTCTCTCACCACTCCATCAACATACAAGTTAAACAACCACGGCGACATCACACATCCCTGTCTCAGCCCCACTCTCACCGGAAACCAATCGCTCACTTCATTTCCTATTCTAACACATGCTTTACTACCTTTGTAGAAACTTTTCACTGCTTGCAACAACCTTCCACCAACTCCATATAACCTCATCACATTCCACATTGCTTCCCTATCAACTCTATCATATGCTTTCTCCAGATCCATAAACGCAACATACACCTCCTTACCTTTTGCTAAATATTTCTCGCATATCTGCCTAACTGTAAAAATCTGATTCATACAACCCCTACCTCTTCTAAAACCACCCTGTACTTCCAAGATTGAATTCTATGTTTTATCCTTAATCCTATTAATCAGTACTCTACCATACACTTTTCCAACTACACTATACAAACTAATACCTCTTGAATTACAACACTCGTGCACATCTCCCTTACCCTTATATAGTGGTACAATACATGCACAGACCCAATCTACTGGTACCATTAACAACACAAAACACACATTAAACAATCTCACCAACCATTCAAGTACAGTCACACCCCCCTTCCTTCAACATCTCAGCTTTCACACCATCCATACAGATGCTTTTCCTACTCTCGTTTCATCTAGTGCTCTCCTCACTTCCTCTATTGTAATCTCTCTCTCATTCTCAGCTCCCATCAGTGGCACCTCAACACCTGGAACAGCAATTATATCTACCTCCCTATTATCCTCAAAATTCAGCAAACTTTCAAAATATTCCGCCCACCTTTTCCTTGCCTCCTCTCCTTTTAACAACCTTCCATTTCCATCTTTCACTGTCTCTTCAATTCTTGCGCCGGCCTTCCTTACTCTCTTCACTTCTTTCCAAAACTTCTTCTTTTTCTCTTCATATGACTGACCCAGTCCCTGACCCCACCTCAGGTCAGCCGCCCTCTTTGCCTCACGTACCTTGCGCTTTACTTCCACCTTTTGCTCTCTATATTTTTCATACTTCTCTATACTATTACTCTTCAAAAGCCCTCTTTTTCTCTTCCACTTTTACCTTCACTCCTTCATTCCACCATTCACTGCCCTTTCTCATGCTGCCTCCAACAACCTTCTTGCTACATACATCACTTGCAATCCCAACAAAATTTTCTTTTGCTAACTTCCACTCCTCCTATAAATTACCAGTTTCTCTTACTCTCACCTCGGCATATGCCATTTTCAACCTTTCCTGATATTTACTTTTTACCCCCGGTTTTATTAGCTCTTCAACCCTCACTAGCTCCCTTTTACATCCACCTACTCTATTCCCCCACTCTTTTGCTACAACTAATTTTCCTTCCACCAAAAATTGATCAGACATACCGTTAGCCATACCCCTAAACACGTGCACGTCTTTCAATCTTCCAAACATTCTTTTAGTTATCAACACATAATCCATTAATGCCCTTTCTACTACTCTTCCATTTGCCACTCTTACCCATGTATACTTATTTTTATCTTTCTTTTTAAAAAAGCTAGCACTTATTACCATCTCTTGTTCAACACACATATCTACCAGTCTCTCACCACTCTCATTTTCACCTGGTACGCCATACTTCCCAATGACACCTTCTACCTCTCCAGCGCCCACTCTAGCATTTAAGTCACCCATAACAACTACATAATTCCTTCTACCCAGTCCTTCTACACACCTAGTTAATTCATTCCAGAACTCATTCCGTTCCTCTTCACTTTTCTCACTACCTGGCCCATACACACTGACAAATGCCCAACAGTCCCTACCCAACCTAACCCTTACCCACATTAACCTAGATGATATCTCCTTCCATCCATTACTTTACCTGTCATCCATTCACTCAGCAATAAAGCCACACCCTCTCTCGCTCTTCCCCTTTCAATCCCAGACACTCTACCAGACATTTCACCAAACATCACTTCACCCTTTCCTTTTATCTTTGTCTCACACAAGGCCAATACATCCATCCTTCTACTTCTAAACATACTTCCAATCTCATATCTTTTACTCTCTATCGTAATACATCCACACACATTCAAACACCCCAAAACTAGAGTGCGGGGAGCAGTCACTCTCCCCCCAGCTCCATCTCTTTGTTGCTGTCTCACAGGATTTTCTATACAGGAGAGGGGGTTCCCAGCCCCCTCGTCCCGTCCCTTTTAGTCGCCTCTTATGACACGCAGGGATAACGTTGGCGCTATTCTAATTGTTTTATGCCCCGCTGCCACAGGGGGCATAAATATATATATATATATATATATATATATATA
>NC_090758.1:26297024-26302024 GCF_036898095.1 Palaemon carinicauda | reverse complement strand
AGACCACTATGGCGCTCACTCTGTAAAGCTGGAGTCAATCAACTTGAAGACACTCGGAACAAGGCAAGACAACAGCGCAGGGAGAGAAGACAAAACCGTCGAGATCGGACACCCCCGGTCAACCCAGACCTGACTTGCCAGTTGTGTGGCAGAGTGTGTGGATCCAGAATTGGTCTTCACACCCATGCAGGATGGCACCAACGACAACAGATCTAACTTCATCCCCATCACAGCGAAGCAGAAGTCCTCTTCGATTCGAAGGACAGCAATAAGCAAGTAAGCAAGAAAGTATGTTATTTAATTCAATTATCAATTTTTCTGTTTCTTTCTTAAATCATTTCAATTTCGTTATTCATCATAAGAATTTTTATTCCTATGTTAGGTATTAGTGATTAAATCTATTCTAAGATTTCTCTCTCTCTCTCTCTCTCTCTCTCTCTCTCTCTCTCTCTCTCTCTCTCTCTCTCTCTCTCTCTCTCTCTCTCTCTCTCTCTCTCTTTATATATATATATATATATAGTATATATATATATATATATATATATATATATATATATACTATATATATATATATATAAATATATATATATATATATATATATATATATATATATATATATATATATATATATATAAATATATATATATATATATATATATATATATATATATATATATATATATATTTATATATAAATATGTATATACATACATACATATATATATATATATATATATATATATATATATATTTATATATAAATATGTATATACATACATATATATATATATATATATATATATATATATATATATATATATATATATATATATTTATATATAATACATATAATATATATATATATATATATATATATATATATATATATATATATATATATATATATATATATATATATATATATATATATATATATATATATATATATATATATATATATATATATATATATATATATATATAATACATATAATATATATATATATATATATATATATATATATATATACATATATATATATATATACATATATATATATATATATATATATATATATATATATATATATATATATATATATATATATATATATATATATATCATACATACATACATATACCAAAGGCACTTCCCCCAATTTTGGGGGGTAACCGACATCAACAATGAAACAAAACAAAAAGGGGACTTCTACTCTCTACGTTCCTCCAGCCTAACCAGGGACTCATCCGAGTTCAGCTGGTACTGCTAGGGTGCCACAGCCCAACCTCCCACATTAACCACCACAGATGAAGCTTCATAATGCTGAATCCCCTACTGCTGCTACCTCCGTGGTCATCTAAGGCACCGGAGGAAGCAGCAGGGCCTACCGGAACTGTGTCACAATCGCTCGCCACTCATTCCTATTTCTAGCACGCTCTTTTGCCTCTCTCACATCTATCCTCCTTTCTCCCAGAGCGTTCTTCACTCCATCCCTCCTCCCAAACCTTGGTCTTCCTCTTGTACTTCTCCCATCAACTCTTGCATTCATCACCTTCTTTAGCAGACAGCCATTTTCCATTCTCTCAACATGGCCAAACCACCTCAACACATTCATATCCACTCTAGCCACTAACTCATTTCTTACACCCGTTCTCACCCTCACCACTTCGTTCCTAACCCTATCTACTCGAGATACACAAGCCATACTCCTTATATAAACGAATTTTAAACCATAAGTATAATATAAGAACAAAAAACAAAAGTAATGCCATTTGTATACATAATAATATATGTAGTTAACTAATTTTGTTCAAAAATACTGATTTTATAGATAGGAATGCCATTGAATCAGCATGTATATTTTATAGTAGGAATAAGAATTTTAATTTATCTCCAGTCATATATAAATTGGATCCTTTTATCTTACACAGTATATAGTGTCAGTACATACTTGAAAATGTTTTTCAATAGTTCTTTTTTTTTTCTTTGGTTTGTTTTCATGTTATTTTGTAATTTCAACTTTTGCTAGTTTTATCCCCATGTTAAGTGACTTTTGCCTGTTGGGTAGTAATAGTATAATTTTATCTTTTTTATGATTTTAAACCTCTCCTGTATGAACAAACGTGTGTAATACTTCTTTGCATAATAAACGCCCCAAGAAGAGGTCCATTGGCGGATGAAACTGTTGAGCATTTCTACATATACACAACTTTCAATTTTCCTTATGTAGATTACTATATATTGAGTTACCTTCGTGCTGAGGAAGATTACATCTGTAATATATATATATATATATATATATATATATATATATATATATATATATATATATATATATATATATATATATATATATATATATGTATATATATATATATATATATATATATATATATATATATATATATATACATATATATATATATATATATATGTGTGTGTGTGTGTATATATTTATATATATATATATATATATATATATATACTATATATATATATATATATATATATATATATATATATATATATATATATATATATATATATATATATATATTTATATATATATACATAAATATATATATATATATATATATATATATATATATATATATATATATATATATATATATATATATATATTATATATATATATACTGTATATGAGAGATGTATTTGCTTTTGTCAGCATTACCTTTAAAGTTATATTTGATTTTTCTTTTTATTCATCTAGGGCCTTCGCTCTTTATAAAGTATGGTGTATCCTAATCTATATAAACATAATAATGGCTATGATAATGTTCAGTTCAAAGCATTGTAAATTATAAGAATTAAAATAATATTTTATAATTTATTAGATATTATTAACGAAAATGTTAGAACAAATTAGTTTTATCAATATAAACAACAAAAATTTCCTCTCCTGATATGATGGTTGAGGGAAAAGGCATATGTTATTAAATTTTTCTCACATAACAGTCTCTCTCTCTCTCTCTCTCTCTCTCTCTCTCTCTCTCTCTCTCTCTCTCTCTCTCTCTCTCTCTCTCTCTCTCTCTCTCTTTCTCTCTCTCTCTGACTGCATAACCTCTTATGGAAATTAAATTTTTGCCTCATCAGATTTGAAGAGATATCTCTAAACGTCATATTCTCCCTCTTTAGCACGTTCTGCGAGTTTCATCTCCTTGTTTCTTATCGCCTGTCGTTATTGTACGGTTATCTCGTCTCCTTCCTCTTGTGCTGACATTATCCTTTTATGAAGAATAACCTGTTCTTATCCCATGGTCCTTGAGAGGCCGATATACTCTTAAGGGGCCTCGACTTGGAAGTATTTCAAAAATATTTTCTCTTATCGGGAAGGAATTATTACTAAGGACTGAGTAATCGTCTTGGTATTTACGGTCTTATTAAATATCTCATCGTCATCTCCTCCATCGCCCATTGACGCTAAGGGGATCAATTAGATTTCGCCAAGTGTGTCTCCCGTGAGTTTTTAAATTAATGCTTTTCCAGTCATCATATCGTTTTTCACGATTCATAATACTCAGTCATTTAGGTCTAGGTCTTCCAAATTTTTTAGAGACCAGTTGAAAGTTTGGGGTACATATCTTTCTTGGGGAGTGCGAAGAGCATAGCCAAACCATCTCCATCTACCCCTCATTATGATCATATCCACATATGGCACTCGAGTAATCTCTCTTATTATCCATGATTAGATATATATATGAATAAATATCAAATAAGGAGAGTTTCATAGTATTTTTGGTTAACTTATGAGATCATAAAATATTTGAATGTAATACTGGTGTTCAATACCCCAATTTCCTCAAAGGAATTGCTTCGTGGATGGTAGCTATTTTTTTTTTTCTTAATTCGCGATTCAATTCTACAAAAAAAAATTCATGGAATATATTGGAAATTTTTTTCTTGTGTTAAATAAATACAATAATCTCTATTAGTGTATGAGCGAATATGTAAACATATTTTTCAAATAAAAAACTTAGCTTTCAGAGTAATTTTTGGGAAATTTCAAAATTATTATATTCAATAATTTATGGATTCAATATCTGAGGAAGAATATATAATAATAATAATAATAATAATAATAATAATAATAATAATAATAATAAATAATAATAATAATAATGATAATAATAATAATAATAATAGATAGATAGATAGTATTACTAGCGATACTAATGGAAATATTATTGACTGCAATAATTAAAATAATGGTAATTACATTAAAAAGGTTGATAATAATTATATTCATCTTCATTAGTTTTTTGTTTTAATTTTCATCATCATTATTACTATTAACATTATTTTTTTTTTATTAAAATTTATGATTTTCTTTGAAAGAGATGTGTTAACATATGTTGAGAGAATTTGAGATTGTATGCAAAATATGGTTAGAGGCGTTTGTACACTTACATTTGATTTTGATTTTCATTTTTAGTGAATTGTTTCATTGTCAATAATGATACTAGTGTATTGTTATATTTACTACTGTATAGTGCTGTATATGAAATGCCATATACCCTACTGTACAGTAATAATATGTCCTCTTTTTATGTGTTGATAAAATCGACTACACAAGACATCCATAAATTACGAGCAATACGTTTTGTACAATGTGACACTTAGCGTCTATTGTAACTGAGAGTCCAACATTGTTACCTTCCATAAATTCTTCTAATTAGATTTGGTGATCTAGCAATCCTGTCTCCTGATATAGGGAAATTGGGGTTCCAATGGAGGACATTAAAAAGTCTAATGGCTACATCGAAACTCACTGACCTTGATTCCAGGGAAATCGCGCGCTTTCTCTCTCTCTCTCTCTCTCTCTCTCTCTCTCTCTCTCTCTCTCTCTCTCTCTCTCTCTCTCTCTCTCTCTCTCTCTGTCGGTGGTATAACATGAGTGCTTAATAACTTTTTTTTCCTCTTTTTACCTTTCGAAAATGATTCGGGAGAGTACATTTTTTAAACGATAAAGTAAAC
>NC_090758.1:26262674-26296524 GCF_036898095.1 Palaemon carinicauda | reverse complement strand
TATATGTGTGTGTATATACATATATATATTTATACATATATATATAATATATATATATATATTATATATATATATATATATATATATATATATATATATATATATATATATTCCTTATCAGTCACAAAACTGCACGTGACATATATTAAAGGGTAAAATCCACAGGAAACAGGAAAGGAAAAGACCAGGTACCAAGCGCTTTCGTGTATTACGTACACTTCTTCAGGGTACCCTGAAGAAGTGTACGTAATACACGAAAGCGCTTGGTACCTGGTCTTTTCCTTCCCAGTTTCCTGTGGATTTTACCCTTTAATATATATATATATATATATATATATATATATATATATATATATATATATATATATATATCTATATATATGTATATATATATATATATATATATATATATATATATATATATATATATATATATATATATATATATATATATATATATATATATATATATATATATATACTGTATATAGCCTACCTTGAAATTTATGTATCTTGTTAATCACTCAAGGTCTCTCTCTCTCTCTCTCTCTCTCTCTCTCTCTCTCTCTCTCTCTCTCCTGTTTATTTGGTTATGTTAATTTATATTAATGTTATTTAGCATATTCCCCAAAATACAATTTTGATAATAAAACAAAAACAAAGAACACCAAGACAACAATAGAAAAAAAAAGTTTTTTTTTTTTTTTTTTTTTTTTTTTTGCTAATAAGATATTTTCTTCTTTTGCTTGTGTTTATTCTTCTTTTCACAATAAGGAAAAAAAAACAATGTCAAATCCAATTCATCAAACAAATAGTATTATTGTTAAAATACAAATCAAAAGAAATTAAAACAACGAGATATCTCCCCAGTTATTCTTCAGAAAAAGTTAAACAGATGGGTCCAATATATACCCCTTGGCGAATCTTACATAGGGTGTTTATCTAAACCCAGAAGCCCATAATTTATTCTCAATTTACCTACGTATATACTGTAGATCCCAGCTCCTCATTCACCCATACAATAGTTTTATTTATACGCTCTTCAAAAAAAAGAAAATAACCTATTCTTTTATCCCCAGATAATCAATACCCATTAGGGAGGCTAATAACTTCGTTGAAATTGTCAGACGGCGGATACCAGAGTCTCTCTCTCTCTCTCTCTCTCTCTCTCTCTCTCTCTCTCTCTCTCTCTCTCTCTCTCTCTCTCTCTCTCTTTTTAGTAGGTTAATTTACAGGTAGTAGGTTGGCCAGGGCACCAGCCACCCGTTGAAGTACTACCAATAGAGAGTTATTGGATCCTTTGACTGGCAAGACAGTAATGCATTGGATTCTTCTTCTGGTTACGGCTTATTTTTCTTTGCCTACACATAAACCGAATAGCCTGGCCTATATTTTACAGATTCTCATCTTTCTTCTTACACTTGACAACAATGAGATTACCAAACACTTCTTCACCCAAGGGGTTAATTTCTGTACTATAATTGTTCAGTGTACTTTCCTCTCGGTAAGGTTAGAAGAGACTCATTGCCTATGGTAAATAGCTCTTCTAGGAGAAGGGCACTACAAAATTAAACCATTGTTTTATAGTCTTGGGTAGTGTCATAGCATATGTACAATGTTTTTCCACTGTCTTGGGTTAGAGTTGTCTTGCTTGAGGGTACAATCGGGGACACTATTCTATATTATTTTTTCTTCTCTTCCTGTTCTTTTTCTGATTTGGTGTGTTGGGAATACTTAATTGAAGGAACATGGATGCCTGGTGGTTCATTAAGAGGTTGTCTTTTCCTTATCTGATTCTCTTTCTTCTCAAAACCATCTTTACTGTCCTCCCTTCAGTTGGAGTGACTATCACGGGGTGGGGGGGGGGGGGGGGTGGGGAGGGGGGTTTAGCCTTGCATGGTGTATCGGCTCCTCCATGTTGACCAGTTTATCCGACTTTTTACTATGGTCTATGGGTTTCATCAATCACTGTATTTATAATTCTGTACATATTGTTTGTGACCTGATGTCTGTTAATTCATTTTTTAAGTATGATGTCTCTTTTTTTATTATTATTTATTCTTATGCTGTCTGGTGACATTGAGCGAGATCCGGGACCAGTACGTCCTAAATTTTGTGGATTTCGTCTATTGTAATGCAATATTCTTGGTCTTCATGCAAATACTCAATAGCTTACAGTTGCGTCCATACAGTATGATATTCTTTTGTGCTCAGAAACTTTGGTTTCTAATATGAGGCACTGAATGGCGGTGTATATTAGGACAGAGTACCCTGCTTCTCCTTAGTCCTGCTATCAATGGGGATGTCATGATATTCAGGTAATAAAAGTTTTTGGCAGGCAAAACAACTTTTATTTGTGTTCGATCTACCGGAATCCAGACGTGGACGATTCTATCTTCAATTGTCTTCTTACCATTATGGCTAAGATACAAGAATATGATAGAAAGGCTTCTTTTGTGTTTGTTGGTGATTTTAATGCTCACCATAAGGAGTGGTTAAGTTCTATATCTCCTATCGATCGCCATGGCTTGAGAACTTTAGACATTGCCTCTGAATCCGGCTGTGAACAAATCATAATCGAAGCTACTCACAGGACTGGTAATTGCTTGGACCTCGTATACACTGACTCACCTGGCGTTATAACTAGTAATGTTGGTTCTCCAGTCGGGACATCTGTTCATGCCTACATTTCATTAGTAGTGAAGACTGAGCCCCCTCCCCTCCCTGATATATCATACTATTGTAAAATTTATATGAAATCCCAAGCAGACTGGAATGCAATTTTGCATGATTTTTTGTGCTTGAATTGGTCATAATTATATAGTAGTGTAGATCCTGTTTTCCCTTTGAATGGGAATTTAGTCAACATAATTGATAGGGCTATCTCTTCTGGTGTGCTCAGGTACCTCGTCAAGGGCAGATCAGATTTGACCTGGAACAACTATACTTAGCTTCGAGCTTTTGCTCAGAGAGTTTATGCCTCAATTGAAAAGGAGTACAATTTAACCATAAGTGAAACCCTTTCAGGTACAACTCAGGAGCATAAATAGTGGTCTACTCTTAAATCTGCCCTCTTAGATGGCTCAGTCACTCACGATCCAAAAGAAAAGGCAACCCTATTGGCTGTTTTTGACAGTAAACAGAGTAATGAAAAACTTGAACATCCTCATTCCTGTTTTCCAGAGGCTAAACTAACTAGTTTAGCTTCTCGATCTCGTGAGATTAAAGCTCTGTTGATGGAACTTGATGCTTACGGAGGTGTAGACCCAAATGGTATTTTTCCTTAGTTTTTTATAAAGAATGCAGATTTCTTAGCTCAAACGTTACCTGTTATTTTGCTCAAGTTAGCAAGAAGAGGAACTTTTAGCACTTGTTGGAGAATTGGTAATGTTACTCCTCTATGTAAATGTGATTGTGGTAGCTCAAGTCCCACTGATTACCACCCAATTTCCATAACTCCCGTATTATCAAAAGTTTTGAACGTCTTCCTGCAAAACGTCCTAATAGGTTTGCTGAAGATTATCATCTACTCACTAGTTTACAATTTGGTTTTCGTAAAGGCCTTGCAGCATGTGATGCCCTTCTTACAATCTCTAATGCTGTAGAGAAGTTATTAATAATAATAATAATGATAATATTAATAATGATAACATTAATGATAAAAATAATAATAATAATAATAATAATAATAATAATAATAATAATAATAATAATAATAATAATCATTATTATTAAATAACAACATCAAAGACAACGAAAACAGAAAATCGACAATAATAATAATAATAATAATAATAATAATAATAATAATATTATTAATAATAATAATAATAATAATAATAATAATAATATGTTATTTTTAATATACTTCCAATCTCTTGGCGTCCTACTAATGCCTCACCTATAAAAAACTTTTACCAAAATAAAATTTACCATAAAGGTTATATATTACATTTAAATTACAAAAGACACTCAGCTCCGGAAGGTGTTTTGATGCCCCTCTTTTGAGCCAGTTCCCTTCACGAGGCTGCAGTGAAGGGCCATAAGTATCTCTTCAACGTGCCAGCAAAGGCCATAGGAAAAAGACTCAAAGTTCGATGAAAAGTTTTCAAGAGGATTAAAAAGTCTGGTTTTTAGAGAGAGAGAGAGAGAGAGAGAGAGAGAGAGAGAGAGAGAGAGAGAGAGAGAGAGAGAGAGAGAGAGAGAGAGATGTCTACTCAATGCAGTTAATATGAAAATAATATGGAAAAAAAGAAAGTTGTCTTATTCACATTTTAACGATGATTATGATGATTATTAGGAGGAGAATTATTATTAAGGGTCTTGTACCACCCTTGTGTCACACGAGTGTACATAGTAACAACACTTCTCTTTTTTATATATATTATCTTTGTATCTTCGCTCTCCCATCACACTGACAGCAACTTGTATTAACATGTTTGCCAACTGTTAACAGAACCAGTTGCCTGTTTGTGAAGAAATAGCATGTTAGTATTTTGTAAACTTTTTTCCGATGTCTAGTGTGTTTATATTCTGGATGTGTCGTAAAAATGTTACTCAGTTGTATTCATATCGCCAAAACTAACAACCTTCTCTTTGCCCGTCACATTGGTGACCCCAGAGTGTGACTTGACCCTCCTGCCTTCCTCCCCTTACTGTTACTATGGCAGACTTCACGGAAGTTGACACCGACCATTTAAAACTCTCGTCGTTCACCAGTGCACAGAAGTCCAGTTTTGCATCGAGGGCGTGACTTGCTCAACCACCAATCTAGATTATGTTTTTGCAGTGATACCCTAGGACACCTTCCTGGAAATTTCCAACTGGCTTTGTGAACAAGGAGACACCACAATAGGGTATGACGCCTTCAAAATATACGTTCTGCATTAGTACTCGCTGTCGCTAGCCATCCGTATAGCTCTCTCAACAACCGTTGGGGGACCAAAGGGCTTCCCTCAACCTCAGGGAAATGACCAGTATCACTCGCATGCAATCTGCCGCAGACGGCTCTCCTCGTGAGGTGAACCTACTTCGAGCCTTTTGGGTACGTCGTTTACCCGAACCTGTACGCACTGCCATACCCGATGTCGTTATGTTACCCATAAAGAAATTGATGATAAAATCCAATGCCCTTATTAACAGAGACTTCACGACCTTCAAGACCTCCATCAGAGCCCCCACTCCTGACGATGAGAAAACACATTTAACGTCAAACGAAGCTGATGTGATTGCCGAAGGACACACACGCCTACCCCGTGATGCACTGGAGCAGCGATAAAGCCACCTATCACCCACCACTCGCTCGCACCCCAACCAACAACTTCTACGGCCACTTACTGTCGCCCATCAGCCCCAGTTTTGCTATTACCGCTCCAGATTCTGGGTTGCCGCGAAGAAATGTGACAAGGATTTTCAGTGGCCAAAAAAGGTGTAAGTAGGCCGTTGCTTGTGGCGGTGGCCTCCTAAGTTTCTAATCTTTTCTTTTCACATGATGCAGGAACAGGCGTGAGGTTTTTGGTAGACACAGGTGCTTGTCGTTCTCTTTTGTCAAGGGATCTCTTCAGGACACGACGTAGTCTGTCTAAGTCTGCCGACGTCCACCTGGTAGCTGCCATCGGATCTGCGATAACCTTCTACTGTTATGAGAACCTTACCATATCGTTTGGAAATGGCAAATTTGATTGGTAGTTTCTCGCTCATTTCCACACTCAATTTGATGTCGCCCACCAACGATTAGTCAGCAATGACTCGTACTTGTCAACACCTCTTCATTCCGCCCTCTCCTACCTCGCTTTCCACATCAGCTCACCCATGGATGCCTACGTCCACCTCCCCACCTTAAACCTGGAAGTTTTCCGTCCAAAGCTTCCCCAAACACTCATGGCTCCTGTCAAACACGGTATTTATCATGATATTAAGACGACGGGACCCACATTCTTAGCCAAATTCAGACGACTTGCACCGGATCGATTGGCAGCCACCAAACAGACATTCGCCGAAATGGAAAAAAAATGAGACCTTGTCAAAAGGACGCCAGCCCAAGGATCCTGAACATGCAAACAGAACTGGATCACTACCCCCTCCCAAACATCGCTGACGTGACCTCCTACCTTCACAAAGGTGAGAGAGAGAGAGAGATCAATATGTCTACTCAATGCAGTTAATATGAAAATAATGTGGAAAAAAAGAAAGTTGTCTTATTCACACTTTAACAATGATTATGATGATTATTAGGAGGAGAATTATCATTAAGGGTCTTGTACCACCCTTGTGTCACACGAGTGTACATAGTAACAACATTTCTCTTTTTTTTATATATTATCTTTGTATATTCGCTCTCCCATTACACTGACAGCAACTTGTATTAACATGTTTGCCAACTGATAACAGAACCAGTTGCCAGTTTGTGAAGAAATAGCATGTTAGTATTTTGTAACCCTTTTTCCGATTTCTAGTGTGTTTTTAGGTGGCTATGAGCCCAGAAGACATCCCCAAGACCGCCATCACAAGTCCCTTCTGTACATATACCTTAAATTACTAATCTTTTGGCATTCGTATTGCTGGGGCCCCTATTCAAAGTCTCAAGGACGGTATCTTAGCGAACCTCCCCTTCTGTTTATGTTATGTGGACGACCGCCTGCAACAAAATGGCCTTGAAGTCTGGTACGACAATTGTACCTTTGGTGCCAAAGAAGTGTCGTTCTTATGGCACCGCATCACTTGGGCATGTCCATCTATTATCCCTGTTTTAGGTCAGAAATTGCAGCTACTCTTCCTCCCTTCTACACCTCCCTCAACGGGAAGCCAAAAGACCGGAAGTGGGGTCCCCTTCAAGAAACGGTCTTCTGCAACGGAAAGAATGGCCTATCAACCGCTGCTGCTCTCACTTTCCCCGTCCCACATGCCCCTCTCCTTCTCTCCACCGATTCCAGCAACGTCACTATTGGTGCAGTACTTGAACAGGTGGTCAATGGATTGCCCCTCCCATTGGGCTTCTTCAGCAGAAAATTCTCTAAGGCAGAATTAGGTTATTCTACCCTCGATCACGAATTACTTGCGGTGCACTTGGATGTCCGTCACTTTAGCCATTTCTTAGAAGGTAAGCCCTTCATCATTTGCACAGACCTCATGCCTTGGGTGCATACCTTCACTCGACAGTCTGATGTCTGGTCCATCCGTTAACGCCGACATCTCACTACTGTGGCTGTGTACAATAACAAACTTCAACACGTCCCTGGTAAAATGAATCCCATTGCCGATTCCCTGTCAAGAAACACGTTGGCCTCCGTTCTACTGGTGTGGAGGATTTATTTTTGTTTTTGCCAAATCCTGAGAGAGAGAGAGAGAGAGAGAGAGAGAGAGAGAGAGAGAGAGAGAGAGAAAGAGAGAAAGAGATAGAGAGAGAGAGAGAGAGAGAGAGAGAGAGAGAGAGAGAGAGGAGAGAGAGAGAGAGAGAGAGAGAGAGAGAGAGGTAGTTAGTGTATTGATTGTTGTTTGTTATGAGAAAGACTGTTGGTTTAAATAAGATTGTTTATGTTTTTAGTTAGGTTATGACAATGGTGAATGTCTTGGGTGAATGCTTATTTTGATTTTGACTGCAGCTAGAGGCGGGTGTGAATGCTGAATTATATTTATTATTGTTTATTACCGGCGTGGAAGTGTTCATTGGTTTTCTGAGTAAGTACAGTTTTGTTTATCTTTGCTTGTCATGATTGTGAATGATAGGAACAATTTATTATTCATCTTTGATTATGGTCCGATAGTTTAGTTAGTTAGGAGTGTTCGTAAGTGTTTTTCTTTTTTATTTCTGCAGGCCGTGATTCCTTCTTGGATAAACTTACTCCTTTGGAAAGGTTTCCTTTGAATATAAAATTGTTTGTTGACGACTTGGCCTGTAACAGAACATGATAGGACTGCTCAGATTGATTTACTTGTTGACGACCTAGACTGAATGAACTTCCGATTGCTGTTTTGAGGATTACGTATAATGATGATGATGATAACGTTCACGACCTAAATTGAGTAATACATTTTTGTATTGACTGAGTCAGTGTTGCCATAGTGTGGCTTTGCAACTGAAGTTGTTGCGTTGGGCTTGAAAGGACTGTTAACCCGCCCTTGTGTGGACGAAGGTGTCCACACACCTATATTTTATGTTAAAAGTGTTTTTGTTTGTTGGAATTTTTCGTTAGTTTTAAGTTTTTGTGATTTATTCTGAGATTTTGAATGCAGTGTATTTTTGTATTAAGTTATTATGATAGTTATAAGTGTGGTTGCTGGTGTTTTTTTTTCCGTTGATTATTCTAGAATATATAGTTTTCAAGAAATATCTAGTTTTAAGGATATGTTTAGTTTTTTTTTTCCTTTTTTTATAGAGTCTGGTATAGATAACGTAAGGGGAAAGTTTGTTTTGTTGAGACAATTGCCTGTAGGTTTGATTCAGGGTGTGGAGCTTGTTTTTTAAACATCCCGCCACATTATTCTTTTAATTTTTATTTTCATTTTTGTTTTTGCCAAATCCTGAGAGAGAGAGAGAGAGAGAGAGAGAGAGAGAGAGAGAGAGAGAGAGAGAGAGAGAGAGAGAGAGAGAGAGAGAGAGAGAGGTAGTTAGTGTATCGATTGTTTGTGGTGAGAAAGACTGTTGGTATAAATGAGATTGTATGTTTATGTTTTTAGTTAGGTTACGACTATGGTGAATGTCTTGGGTGAATGCTTATTTTGATTTTGACTGCAGCTAGAGGCTGGTGTGAATGCTGGATTATATTTATTATTCTTATTTACCAGCGTTGAAGTGTTCATTGGTTTTCTGAGTAAGTACAGTTTTTTTTATATATGCTAGCCGTGATTGTGAATGATAGGAACAGTTTATTATTTATCTTTGATTATAATGAGATAGTTTAGTTAGGTAGGAGTATTTGTAAGTGTTTTTTCTTTTTTTTTCATTTTTTCAGGCCGTAATTCCTCCTTTGGAGAGAGTTTCCTTGAGTGTTTACTTGATTGTTGACAACTTGGCCTGTAACAGAACTTCATACAATTGCTCAGATTTATTTAATTGTTGACGACCTGGACTACGATTATGATTATGATTTGATTACTCTTAACGATTATATTGATATTGATGCCACAATGACCCAGCTCGTTTCAAAGATTTTCCGTATGGACCACTGATGAATAAGATTGTGATGATGATGATGATGATTAATATGATTAATTAGCCCCGATATAGGATGTGAGTGTGGTAGTTAGACTCAGGGTACTACCGTTTGCTAATAAGTTGTGGCAGTGGGCTGTGAAGGTCTCTTGGGCCTTGTATGGACAACCGTGTCTACATACTGTTATTATTATTTTAGTTGTGTTTTTTTTTTTTGTACTGTTTGTGAACGGTGTCGGTGTCGGGTTTGTGAGGGTTATTTTGAGTATTGGCGACGGTGTCCGTGGTCACACATATATTTACTGAATATTTTGTTTTTGAAGATTTAGGTTTGGTGATTTGTTTGTATGTCTTTAGTATTAAGGTTTCGCGAATGACATTATTTTGGTTATTTGAATATTTTTTTTGTAATTGTTTTAGTGTGTAAGAAATATAGTATTAAGGTCATGTTTTGTTTTTTGTCCTTTTGTCTAAGAGTCTGGTTTTAAATAATGTAAGGGGAAAGTTTGTTTTGTAGAGACATTTGTCAGCTAGAGTGATTCAAGGGTGTGGGGGTAGTTTTTGCAACATCCCGCCACACTGGGATTGGATTACAATGCCTTAGCTGAAACCTAATGACAGGATCCAGAGTATAAGAGTAGTAGGTTGGCCAGGGCACCAGCCGCCCGTTGAGATACTACCACTAGAGAGGTATTGGATCCTTTGACTGGCCAGACAGTATTGCATTGGACCTCTCTCTCTAGTCACGGCTTATTTTTTCTTTGCCTACACTTACACGGAATAGTCTGGCCTATTCTTTACATATTCTCGTCTTTCCTCATACATCTGACAACAATGAGATACTTAACACTTCTTCACCAAGGGGTTAATTTACTGCACTGCAATTTGTTCAGTGTACTTTCCTCTTGGTAAGGGTAGAAGAGACTCTTTAGCTATGGTAAGCAGCTCTTCTAGGAGAAGGACACTCCAAAATTAAACCATTGTACTCTAGTTTTGGGTAGTGCCATAGCCTCTGTACCATTGTCTTCCACTATCTTGGGTTAGAGTTCTCTTGCTTGAGGGTACACTCGGGCACACTATTCTATCTTATTTTTTTTTTCTTCCTCTTGTTTTTTTGAAATGGTGTGTTGGGCAGGCTTAATAGAAGGGCCATGGATGCCTGGTGGTTTATCAAGAGGTTGTCTTTTCCTTTTTCTGATTTTTTCTTCTCAAAACCATCCTTACTGTCCTCCCTTCAGTTGAAGTGGCTATCCTGGAGGGTATTTAGCCTTGCATGGTGTATCGGCTCCTCCATGTTGACCAGTTTTTCCGACTTTTTACTATAGTCTATGGATATCATCAATCACTTTTATTATTATTCTGTACATATTGTTTTTGTTTTAATTCTTGTTAATCTAGTTTTTAAGTATGATTTCTCTTTTTTATTTCTATTAATTCTTATGCTGTCTGGAGACATTGAGCAAAATCCGGGACCAGTACGTCGAAGATTTCGTCAATGTCGTCTTCTGTATTGCAATATTCGTGGTCTTCATGCAAATATCCGAGACCTTACAGTTGCATCCAGACAGTATGATATTCTTTTGTGCTCAGAAACTTTGGTTTCTAATATGAGGCACTCATCTGAGCTCCTTATAACTGGTTTTAAGAAGCCAATAATGCTGAAACGTGATTCCATTCCTAGGGCCAGGGGAATGGCGGTGTATATTAGGACCGAGTACCCTGCTTCTCATAAGTCCTGCTATCAATGTGGATGTCATGAGATTCAGGTAATAAAAGTTTGTGGCAGGCATAACAACTTTTATTTGTGTTCAATCTACCGGAATCCAAACATGGATGATTCTATCTTTGATTGTCTTCTTACCATTATGGCTAAGATACAAGAAGATGATAGAAAGGCTTCGTTTGTCTTTGTTGGTGATTTTAATGCTCACCATAGGGAGTGGTTGAGTTCTATCTCTCCTACCGATCGCCATGGCTTAAGAGCTTTAGACTTTGCCTCAGAATCAGGCTGTGAGCAAATCATAAATGAAGCTACTCACAGGTCTGGTAATTGCTTGGACCTCGTATACACTGACTCCATTGGCGTTATAACTAGTAAGGTTGGTTCTCCAGTCGGGACTTCTGATCATGCCTTGATTTCATTATTAGTGGAGACTGAGCAGCCTGTCCCTGATATATCATATTCTTGTAAAATTTATATGAAATCCCAAGCAGACTGGAATGGGATTTTGCATGATCTTTTGTGCTTGAATTGGTCACAATTATATAATAGTGTAGATCCTGTTGTCCCTTTGAATGAGAATCTAGTCAACATAATTGATAGGCGTATCCCTTCTCGTGTGCTAAGGTACCGAATGAAGGACAAACCGTGGTTCAATGATGATTGTAGACGTGCTTATTTGGAGAAGCAGGAGGCCTATCACCTTTGGAAGGGTAACAGATCAGATTTGACCTGGAACAACTATACTCAGCTTCGAGCTTTTGCTCAGAGAGTTTATGCCTCAACTGAAAAGGAGTACAATTTAATCATAAAAGAAACCCTCTCTGGTACAACTCAGGAACATAAATGGTGGTCTACCCTTAAATCTGCACTCTTTGGTGTAGATGCAACAGTTCCTCCTTTACTTAAACCAGATGGCTCAGTCACTCACTGTCCAAAGGAAAAGGCAACCCTTTTGGCTGATGTTTTTGACAGTAAACAGAGTAATGAAAAACTTGAAATTCCTCATTACTGTTTTCCTGAGGCTAAACTAACTAGTTTAGCTTTTCGATCTCGTGAGATTAAAGCTCTGTTGATGGACCTTGATGCTTATGGAGGTGTAGACCCTAATGGTATTTTTCCTTTGTTTTTTATAAAGACAGCAGATTTCTTAGCTCCAAAGTTATCTGTTATTTTACGCAAGTTAGCAAGAAGAGGAGCTTTTAGCACTTGTTGGAGAATTGGTAATGTTACTCCTCTATGTAAATGTGTTTGTGGTAGCTCAAGTCCCACTGATTACCGCCCAGTTTCCATAACTCCCATATTATCTAAAGTTTTTGAACGTCTTCTGGCAAAACGTCTTAATAGGTTTGCTGAAGGTAATCATCTATTCCCTAGTTTGCAATTTGGTTTTCGGAAAGGCCTTGGAGCATGTGATGCCCTTCTTACAATCTCCAATGCAGTACAGAAATCCCTTGATTGTGGTCGGGAAGTTCGTATGATTGGCCTTGATTTTAGTGCTGCCTTTGACCGTGTTAATCATGAGGCCCTTGTTTTCAAACTGAAACAGTTGGGAGTGGGTGGGTCGTTTCTTAGCATTATTATTGATTTTTTAAGTAGTAGATCTCAAAGAGTTGTTGTTGATGGGCACCATAGTGAGTATAGGAATGTGATATCCGGTGTTCCACAGGGTAGTGTTCTTGGCCCATTACTTTTCATACTATATACACATGACATGTGGTTTGGCCTAGAAAATAAGCTTGTTGCATATGCAGATGATGCTACTCTCTTTGCATCAATTCCATCCCCTGAATATAGATCTGGGGTTGGTGAATCCCTTAATAGAGATTTAGCTAAAATTAGTGCATGGTGCAAATTATGGGGTATGAAGTTGAATCCTAACAAAACTCAAAGTATGATTGTAAGTAGGTCAAGGACGGTGGCTCCTCAACATCCGGATCTCAGTATTGATAATGTTTCTTTAAATTTGTATGACTCTTTCAAAATTTTAGGCGTGATTCTTGACAGCAAATTTACTTTTGAGGAACATATAAGGTCTGTGTCTTCTTCAATTGCACAAAAAATTGGCTTATTGAGAAAGTCTTTTAAGATATTCGGTGATCAATCTATTCTGAAGAAGTGTTTTAATTCTTTTATTCTACCTTGTTTTGAGTATTGTTCTCCTGTCTGGTCTTCAGCTGCTGATTCTCATCTTAATTTGTTGGACAGAAACTTACGGTCTATTAAATTTCTTATTCCTGATCTAGATATTAATCTCTGGCACCGTCGATCAATTAGTTCATTATGCATGTTGCATAAGATTTTTCATAACTCTGACCATCCTTTACATTCAGATCTCCCTGGACAATTCTATCCTGCTCGTAATACTAGGCAGGCAGTTAATTCTAATAGCCAGGCCTTCTCCATCATAAGACTCAATACTACGCAGTACTTTAGAAGTTTTATTCCAGCTGTTACCAAGTTGTGGAATGATCTTCCTAATCGGGTTGTTGAATCAGTAGAACTTCAAAAGTTCAAAGTTGGAGCAAATGCTTTTTTGTTGACCAGACGGACATGAGTCTTTTTATAGTTTATATATGACATTTTTGTTGTTGACGTTGTTAATAGTTTATATATGATATATCTCTTTTGACATTACTTTTTTTAGAATGATTTATTGTTAATTTGTTCTCTTCAGTTATTTATTTCCTTATTTCCTTTCCTCACTGGGCTATTTTTCCCTATTGGAGCCCCTGGGCTTATAGCATCTTGCTTTTCCAATTAGGGTTGTAGCTTGGATAGTAATAATAATAATAATAATATAAAGCTCAAACACAACCCTCCTCTGTGACGTCAGTACTGGTAGATCGTGACCGTGGGTTCCTGCTCCCATGTGCCGACAGGCTTTTGATTCCATTTACAGCCTTTGACATCCCTCGCACCGTTCTACTGCAGAGCTGATGAAGACGAAGTTCATGTGGTACGGCATTATTAAGGATGCTGAGGATTGGGTCCGCTCCCCTATCTCTTGCCAAACTTCCAAAGTACATCGACACACAGATTCAGGAGTGGGCACCTATCCTCAACCTGTGTCGTTTCACCCAAATTCACATTGACGTTGTAGGCCCGTTACCCACATCACAATGACATCGTTACCTGTTTACCATCATCGACCTCTCCATTCGTTGGCCTGAAGCCATTCCCATAGAAACTGCAACTTTAGCATCATGTAAATCTGCCTTACACTCAGTATATATAGCAAGATTTAAATCTCTGAGCATATTACTTCTGACAGGGGTACCCGTTTCACGTCTCAATTGTGGACATCATTAGCGAATCTCATAGGCATCAGCCTACATTAGACATCTGCCTACAACCCCGCTGCCAATGGAATGGTTGGACGTTTTCATTGCACCCTTAAAGCAGCTTTGATGTGCAACTGCAAGGACTCCAAGTGGTTACCTCAGTTTCCCTGGGTCCTCATGGGACTAAGAACCACTCCTAAAGATGTCCTGGATGTCTCAGCAGCTGAAATGGTGCGTGGGGACCCATTGGTCCACCCTGCTGAATGTTTTCTTTTTTGCAGCCTCCTCCAATGATATTGTGAAAATTTACTCCATGCCGCCAGACTTACAAGCCCCCAGCGAAGCATCACATACCAACAGACTTCCACTCTGTAAAGCACGTCTTCCTACGTAACGGCACTAGCAAGCCACCGCTAAAGCCCCCTTACACGGGCTTTTTCCTTGTAATCAAACGCAATCCAAATGAATTCCTATTAAACATTCGTGGCAAAGAAGACTGGGTCTCCATTGATCGTCTAAAACCTTCTTATATCCTGCCATATGACCAGCGGATTTAACCATGTAATTAAACAGTAATGTTTACTTATGGACACCACAAATACACGGGCATGCGGGCGATCACTTACATAACGAAATTTAAGAACACACATATAAACTGTTGCTTATATGTATGCACTTATGACCATGCACTTGGGAGTGTGGCTTTTAAGTAAAGCCTTTAAGAATGAACTTATAGGAACACACTTTTACAAAAGTCAATTTCAATTCCTTTTTTTGGACCCCTGCAATTGTAAACACTCACTTACAAACACCTAATTACGAACATTCATTTGCGTTCACATACATTCAGGCTCCTACTTATATACGTCCATTAAACGTTGACTTGCTTACAAATACCTACTTACGAACGTTCATTTAATTTCACTTATTTATAGACACCTACTTATGAGCATTCATTTGAGTTCACCTACTTATAAGAACCTACATACATATGTCCATTTATGTTCACTTGCTTACAGCCACCTACTTACGAACATTCATTAATGTTATCTCAAAACAACTACTTTCGAATATCCATTCATTTATGCCCACATACATACAACCACCTACTTACGAACATTCATTCTTGTTCAATTACTTACAAACTCCTACTCACGAACATTCATAAATGTTCATCTAATAAAACTACTCACGAATATTCATTGATATTTCGTTACTTGAAAGACCTACTTACAAATATTCCTTCACGTTCACCTACTTTCAAACACTTACTTACGAACATTTATTTCCTTTCACCTACTCACGAAGGTTCGCTCATGATGAGTTGATAATACTTCCATGGTATGAATAAGTTCATTTCATAAACAGCATTTGGCAATAGGATGTCAATTTCCTCAAAATAACATGATTCTGTGGACCCACAAATGTTAACGTACTGCCAAGGACCTTTTTACCGCTTATGACAACATATTAATTAAAATGAAATTATTAATCAAGAATTCATAACTTTAGGATATATTTAGTCATTTCTCATTTCCCTTAATAGTTCGTGGTTATTATTGTTTAATCATTACCAAGCGCACACCTTTCAGAACGTGAGTGCTAATTTAGCAGGTGTACTTGCTTTGTTCATATCACCAAAGGAATATTTTTTTTCAACAGAGAGAGAGAGAGAGAGTGAGAGAGAGAGAGAGGAGAGAGAGAGAGAGAGAGAGAGAGAGAGAGAGAGAGAGAGATATTTACATAAAGAAAACCAGAGAACATGGCCCATTGAAAATTAATTAAAATAACAGTTCATTAACCAATATAATAAATAAATGAAATTACCATACAATTAAGTGCCGATACATATAAGAAATACAATAAAATTTATAAATTTAATCATTATCTTATTTTGTTGGGGAGGAGGGGGAATTTGAAACGTATCAGATCATACAATTTTGATTAATCAAGTTATTAATTAAAATTAGATCTAGTAATGGTTAGTTTTATAACATTCATTACTATTAAAGGATAACTATATAACTAATACGATATCTTTTATAATAATCTACAAACGTCATGAGTATGTGATAAATAAACACAATTCATTTATTATCTAATAAGCATATTGCCCTGAAATGTCCCTTTATAAGAACCATGATGATAAAATTAATTCCTGCTTAAAAATCTTTTATATATTTTTGGCCAACCTCGAATAAAAAGAAAAAAAAGAAAAATTAATATCATTTTGACTCCTGATTCCCAAGACATCACTAAGGACTTGTTCAAGAGGAGGAAGAGGAAAGTCTGGAGACAATAGTGTCTTATGACGTCACAAGAGGAAATGGAGGTTGTATCATGGTATTTGGGATACAACAAGCGGTGCTAGACGGGGTAGACCTTAGATGTCCTGGTTTTCCAAGGTTCCTTATTTTCTTTCCTTTCCAATTAAAAAAACATTTTATATATTACTAAATTTTGCATTTATATTTCATCCACTTCATCAATTTCATTCAAATTATGAAGAGCCATTTTTTCAGTAACATATGTTTTTACCATTTCTAGGTTTTTTTAATTCATTATCCATATATTTAAAAAAAAAAAATCTATTTTTCTCATCATATTGGCATCAATCATCAACACCTTGTTCCCATAAAGTAGAGTTGGTTTAGCAATTCCTTCCCATTTCCTGATACTTGCTCCCCTAAAATTCCTTATTGTCTCTAAAGTTTTTTATATGTGATCCTATATGTTTCTGTTTTATCGATTCGTTGATAATAATCCCACGCTTAAATATTGAATTTTTGTCCTTAATTTGCAACTTGATAAAAAAAGAATAATAAAAGGACATGAAAATTTTGCCTTTTGCTTTAGGTAGTATTTAATTTTAGTTCCTTGTGGTAAATAGAATATCGAACGTTATTCGCTCCAAGGAATTTTCTAGAACTATTAGGAAGGAAGAAACAAAAGGAAACAAAAGCCGGAATTAATCTGAAACCAAAACATCAACAACAAGAATACACTGCCTGGTGATATATCTCTAGAATTATCATTCATAAAAAGTTCCATTTAAAATTATTTTGCTCCTTAATCCTTAAGAAAAAAATTATTCCTGCTTAGCCAATGTACATATTCATCACCATCAGCCTTTACTGGCCCACTGTAAAAAAAAAAAAGGCCCTTTGTGTTTGTTAATGGTCTTTCTATGTCAGTCCACACCTGCAAACATTCTTAATTCTCCAGTCCTTCGTCTTCTCTTCTTTCCCACACTCCTTTTACAATCTCTAGAGACACATTCAGTTATTTTTTATATCAATCAATTATTTCCCATTCTCTTCATATATCCAGCCCATGTCCATTTATTTTTCTTACATTTTGTTAGAATATCCGCTACTTTAGCGAATTCTCGTACCCATGTCACCCTCATACTGTCTCTTATTGTTATATCCATCATTGTACTTTCCATAACAATGTAAATTGCTATGGCTTTAGTAAAGCTAATTATATTTAAAAGAAAAATATGAGTAATGATTTGGTGCTTTCTTGATCTGACGTGGAGTCATTACGATTGTGAAAATTTTAACCTCTTGACTAGACATAGGTCTTAAAAAGACAATAATCAGTCCTTCTGAAAACACTTTTCATCAGGGAAAACCTTAATCCCATAAAAGAATTCCAAAAAACAAAAGGTACTTGAATCTCTCTCTCTCTCTCTCTCTCTCTCTCTCTCTCTCTCTCTCTCTCTCTCTCTCTCTCTCTCTCTCTCTCTAGTTCCCATTGAAAGATCTATAAAGGTTTTTTTGGGAAATAATTCCCAGTGATCTAAGACAATTATTTCTTACAGCTCTTTTGAAGTTACCGCTACAAGATTAATATCATATATTGGGTCTTGGTCAAATATACTTCAATTTGTATGTATCTATATTCTCTAGTTAATACATCAATCTAGATTTTGGCTAATGATTCCCAATATATATATATATATATATATATATATATATATAGATATTTATATATATATATATATATATATACATACATACATATACCAAAGGCACTTCCCCCAATTTTTGGGGGGTAGCCGACAACAAGCAAGAAACAAAACAAAAAATGGGACCTCTACTCTCTACGTTCCTCCAGCCTAACCAGGGACTCAGCCGAGTTCAGCTGGTACTGCTAGGGTGCCACAGCCCAACCTCCCACATTTCAACCACAGATGAAGCTTCATACTGCTGAGTCCCCTACTGCTGCTACCTCCGCGGTCATCTAAGGCACCGGAGGAAGCAGCAGGGCCTACCGGAACTGCGTCACAATCGCTCGCCATTCATTCCTATTTCTAGCACGCTCTCTTGCCTCTCTCACATCTATCCTCCTATCACCCAGAGCTTTCTTCACACCATCCATCCACCCAAACCTTGGCCTTCCTCTTGTACTTCTCCCATCAACTCTTGCATTCATCACCTTCTTTAGCAGACAGCCATTTTCCATTCTCTCAATATGGCCAAACCACCTCAACACATTCATATACACTTTAGCCGCTAACTCATTTCTTACACCCGTTCTCACCCTCACCACTTCGTTCCTAACCCTATCTACTCGAGATACACCAGCCATACTCCTCAGACACTTCATATCAAACACATTCAATTTCTGTCTCTCCATCACTTTCATTCCCCACAACTCCGATCCATACATCCCAGTTGGTACAATCACTTTCTCATATAGAACTCTCTTTGCATTCATGCCCAACCCTCTATTTTTTACTACTCCCTTAACTGGCCCCAACACTTTGCAACCTTCATTCACTCTCTGACGTACATCTGCTTCCACTCCACCATTTGCTGCAACAACAGACCCCAAGTACTTAAACTGATCCACCTCCTCAAGTAACTCTCCATTCAACATGACATTCAACCTTGCACCACCTTCCCTTCTCGTACATCTCATAACCTTACTCTTACCCACATTAACTCGCAACTTCCTTCTCTCACACACCCTTCCAAATTCTGTCACTAGTCAGTCAAGCTTCTCTTCTGTGTCTGCTACCAGTACAGTATCATCCGCAAACAACAACTGATTTACCTCCCATTCATGATCATTCTCGCCTACCAGTTTTAATCCTCGTCCAAGCACTCGAGCATTCACCTCTCTCACCACTCCATCAACATACAAGTTAAACAACCACGGCGAAATCACACATCCCTGTCTCAGCCCCACTCTCACCGGAAACCAATCGCTCACTTCATTTCCTATTCTAACACATGCTTTACTACCTTGGTAGAAACTTTTCACTGCTTGCAACAACCTTCCACTAACTCCATATAACCTCATCACATTCCACATTGCTTCCCTATCAACTCTATCATATGCTTTCTCCAGATCCATAAACGCAACATACACCTCCTTACCTTTTGCTAAATATTTCTCGCATATCTGCCTAACTGTAAAAATCTGATTCATACAACCCCTACCTCTTCTAAAACCACCCTGTACTTCCAAGATTGCATTCTCTGTTTTATCCTTAATCCTATTAATCAGTACTCTACCATACACTTTTCCAACTACACTCAACAAACTAATACCTCTTGAATTACAACACTCATGCACATATTCCTTACCCTTATATAGTGGTACAATACATGCACAGACCCAATGTACTGGTACCATTGACAACACAAAACACATATTAAACAATTTCACCAACCATTCAAGTACAGTCCTACCCCCTTCCTTCAACATCTCAGCTTTCACACCATCCATACCAGATGCTTTTCCTACTCTCATTTCATCTAGTGCTCTCCTCACTTCCTCTATTGTAATCTCTCTCTCATTCTCATCTCCCATCACTGCCACCTCAACACCTGGAACAGCAATTATATCTGCCTCCCTATTATCCTCAACATTCAGCAAACTTTCAAAATATTCCGCCCACCTTTTCCTTGCCTCCTCTCCTTTTAACAACCTTCCATTTCCATCTTTCACTGTCTCTTCAATTCTTGCACCGGCCTTCCTTACTCTCTTCACTTCTTTCCAAAACTTCTTCTTATTCTCTTCAAATGACTGACCCAGTCCCTGACCCCACCTCAGGTCAGCTGCCCTCTTTGCCTCACTTACCTTGCGCTTTACTTCCACCTTTTTCTCTCTATATTGTTCAAACTTCTCTATACTATTACTCTGCAGCCATTCTTCAGAAGACCTCTTTTTCTCTTCCACTTTTACCTTCACTCCTTCATTCCAAAATTCACTGCCCTTCCTCATGCTGCCTCCAACAACCTTCTTGCCACATACATCACTTGCAATCCCAACGAAATTTTCTTTTGCTAACTTCCACTCCTCCTCTAAATTACCAGTTTCTCTTACTCTCACCTCGTCATATGCCATTTATATATATATATATATATATATATATATTTATATATTTATATATATATATATATATATATATATTTACTGTATATATATATATATATATATATATATACATATATATATATATATATATATATCACAAGCACACGTGATTTTAATTAATGTAAATATCACCCAGGAAATGCATTTAATACCGAATTCTATCTTGGGAATACATATCCACTTAGAATTCATTTTATGGTAACAGCTTCTGGCCGGGTGGTGATTCGAACCACCACCTGTACGGCTAGAAACCATGCTGGCAGGGACCCTTCCGACTCAGCTATCAAGAGAGACTAAAAGTTCATGACAAGTCCCCCTACACTTTCCTGTCGAATTTAGGAATCTGTTCATAGACTTGAAATAGACCCATCTCCACCATGATAGCTGAATTGTGAGTTTGCAACACGTGGTTATTTTAATGAACATATATCACAAGCACACGTGATTTTAATTAATGTAAATATCACCCAAGAATGCATTCAATACCAAATTCTATCTTGGGAATACATATCCACTTGGAATTCATATATGGTAACAGCTTCTAGCCGGGTGGTGATTCGAACCACCCACCTGTACGGCTAAAAACCATGCTGGCAGGGACCCTACCGACTCAGCTATCAAGAGACACTAAAAGTTTATGACAAGTACCCCTACATATTCCTGTCGAATTCAGGATTCTGTTCATAGACTTGAAATAGACCCATCTCCATCATGATAGCGGAATCGTGAGTTTGCAACACGTGGTTATTTTAATGAACATATATCACAAGTACACGTGATTTTAATTAATGTAAATATCACCCACGAAATGCCATTTAATACGAATTTCTATCTTGGGAATACATATCCACTTGGAATTCATTTTATGGTAACAGCTTCTGGCCGGGTGGTGATTCGAACCACCACCTGTACGGCTAGAAACCATGCTGGCAGGGACCCTTCCGACTCAGCTATCAAGAGAGACTAAAAGTTTATGACAAGTCCCCCTACATATTCCTGTCGAATTCAGGATTCTGTTCATAGACTTGAAATAGACCCATCTCCACCATGATAGCTGAATCATGAGTTTGCAACACGTGATTATTTTAATGAACATATATTACAAGCACACGTGATTTTAATTAATGTAAATATCACCCAAGAAATGCATTTAATACCAAATTCTATCTTGGGAATACATATCCACTTGAATTCATTTTATGGTAACAGCTTCTGGCCGGGGTTGGTGATTCGAACCACCACCTGTACGGCTAGAAACCATGCTGGCAGGGACCCTATCGACTCAGCTATCAAGAGACACTAAAAGTTTATGACAAGTCCCCCTACATATTCCCTGTCGAATTCAGGATTCTGTTCATAGACTTGAAATAGACCCATCTCCACCATGATAGCGGAATCGTGAGTTTGCAACACGTGGTTATTTTAATGAACATATATCACAAGCACAAGTGATTTTAATTAATGTAAATATCACCCACGAAATGAATTTAATACCGAATTCTATCTTGGGAATACATATCCACTTGGAATTCATTTTATGGTAACAGCTTCTAGCCGGGTGGTGATTTGAACCACCACCTGTACGGCTAGAAACCATGCTGGCAGGGACCCTTCCGACTCAGCTATCAAGAGAGACTAAAAGTTTATGACAAGTCCCCCTACATATTCCTGTCGAATTCAGGATTTTGTTCATAGACTTGAAATAGACCCATCTCCACCATGATAGCTGAATCGTGAGTTTGCAACACGTGGTTATTTTAATGAACATATATCACAAGCACACGTGATTTTAATTAATGTAAATATCACCCAAGAAATGCATTTAATACAAATTCTATCTTGGGAATACATATCCACTTTGAATTCATTTTAAGGTAACAGCTTCTGGCCGGGTGGTGATTCGAACCACCACCTGTACGGCTAGAAACCATGCTGGCAGGGACCCTACCGACTCAGCTATCAAGATACACTAAAAGTTTATGACAAGTCCCCCTACATATTCCTGTCGAATTCAGGATTCTGTTCATAGACTTGAAATAGACCCATCTCCACCATGATAGCGGAATCGTGAGTTTGCAACACGTGGTTATTTTAATGAACATATATCACAAGCACACGTGATTTTAATTAATGTAAATATCACCCACGAAATGCATTTAATACCGAATTCTATCTTGGGAATACATATCCACTGGAATTCATTTTATGGTAACAGCTTCTAGCCGGGTGGTGATTCGAACCACCACCTGTACGGCTAGAAACCATGCTGGCCGGGACCCTACCGACTCAGCTATCAAGAGAGACTAAAAGTTTATGACAAGTCCCCATACATATTCCTGTCGAATTCAGGATTCTGTTCATAGACTTGAAATAGACCCATCTCCACCATGATAGCTGAATCGTGAGTTTGCAATACGTGGTTATTTTAGTGAACATATATCACAAGCACACGTGATTTTAATTAATGTAAATATCACCCACGAAATGCATTTAATACCGAATTCTATCTTGGGAATACATATCCACTTGGAATTCATTTTATGGTAACAGCTTCTGGCGGGTGGTGATACAAACCACCACCTGCACGGCTAGAAACCATGCTGGCAGGGACCCTACCGACTCAGCTATCAAGAGACACTAAAAGTTTATGACAAGTCCCCCTACATATTCCTGTTGAATTCAGGATTCTGTTCATAGACTTGAAATAGACCCATTTCCACCCATGATAGCTGAATCGTGAGTTTGCAACACGTGGTTATTTTATTGAACATATATCACAAGCACACGTGATTTTAATTAATGTAAATATCACCCACGAAATGCATTTAATACCGAATTCTATCTTGGGAATACATATCCACTTGGAATTCATTTTATGGTAACAGCTTCTGGCCGGGTGGTGATTCGAACCACCACCTGTACGTCTAGAAACCATGCTGGCCGGGACCCTACCGACTCAGCTATCAAGAAAGACTAAAAGTTTATGACAAGTCCCCCTACATATTCCTGTCAAATTCAGGATTCTGTTCATAGACTTGAAATAGACCCATCTCAACCATGATAGCTGAATCGTGAGTTTGCAACACGTGGTTATTTTAATGAACATATATCACAAGCACACGTGATTTTAATTAATGTAAATATCACCTCCGAAATGCATTTAATACCGAATTCTATCTTGGGAATACATATCCACTTGGAATTTATTTTATGGTAACAGCTTCTGGCCGGGTGGTGATACAAACCACCACCTGTACGGCTAGAAACCATGCTGGCAGGGACCCTACCGACTCAGCTATCAAGAGACACTAAAAGTTTATGACAAGTCCCCCTACATATTCCTGTTGAATTCAGGATTCTGTTCATAGACTTGAAATAGACCCATCTCCACCATGATAGCTGAATCGTGAGTTTGCAACACGTGGTTATTTTAATGAACATATATCACAAGCACACGTGATTTTAATTAATGTAAATATCACCCACGAAATGCATTTAATACCGAATTCTATCTTGGGAATACATATCCACTTGGAATTTATTTTATGGTAACAGCTTCTGGCCGGGTGGTGATTCGAACCACCACCTGTACGTCTAGAAACCATGCTGGCCGGGACCCTACCGACTCAGCTATCAAGAGAGACTAAAAGTTTATGACAAGTCCCCCTACATATTCCTGTCAAATTCAGGATTCTGTTCATAGACTTGAAATAGACCCATCTCAACCATGATAGCTGAATCGTGAGTTTGCAACACGTGGTTATTTTAATGAACATATATCACAAGCACACGTGATTTTAATTAATGTAAATATCACCTACGAAATGCATTTAATACCGAATTCTATCTTGGGAATACATATCCACTTGGAATTCATTTTATGGTAACAGCTTCTGGCCGGGTGGTGATTCGAACCACCACCTGTACGGCTAGAAACCATGCTGGCAGGGACCCTACCGACTCAGCTATCAAGAGAGACTAAAAGTTTATGACAAGTCCCCCTACATATTCCTGTCGAATTCAGGATTCTGTTCATAGACTTGAAATAGACCCATCTCCACCATGATAGCTGAATCATGAGTTTGCAACACGTTGTTATTTTAATGAACATATATCACAAGCACACGTGATTTTAATTAATGTAAATATCACCCACGAAATGCATTCCTACACATATACGCAGAAAAACTGATATAGATTTGATACAAACACTCATCGTAAAAAGGATTTTCAATCACAAAAAATTTATTGGAATATTATTTATTTTTAATTAGATATGAAGAGGAGTAATCCATATCTAATAGTATTCATATTCTCTAAATTATAATATGAGCTTAAAAGAGATATGTTACGATAAAAATAAAAAGAGATAACTTTCACCGCTTGGTACGATATTCATGAAGATTCTGTTATGTTTTGTTCGATACCTAACTTAGTTAGAGGCATTCCTCCCTCTTCGCAAGAAAATGTACTCGATTGATCAACCATTCTAACTATCTCCATATCTATCTATTGAGTTGTCAAGCCATCAGAAATAGTTATATCTCTATCTACTTATCTGACAATCTGAAGTAATTGGATATCAAAGTGAATATATTTGGAAGGTCCCACAGCTCATGATACCAAACATTTGTTACGAGAAAATATTGATTTCTGATACCATTCCAGGATTGTGATTTCATCTCGCTCTCTCTCTCTCTCTCTCTCTCTCTCTCTCTCTCTCTCTCTCTCTCTGACACACACACAACCAGGTATATATGTAACAACAACAAATGGTGTCGCTTCCAGTTCCCTGCAGGAAAAAGACATTAGACATGTCTTCATGTCGAAGGTCCGGGGTTTGGCCTGTTTTCCTACCACGCTGGCCAATGAAGAATTTTATCTGATCGCTCACAGCAATCTAGATTCGTCATGTATAAATGGCATTGTCTTTATTTAAAATCTTTTTAGTTATCATAATTATCTGTAGACTTATACACATTTTTATGAATATTAATATACCTTGCCTAAGTTTTTTAAGAGGGGTAATTTGATGTTGATTATCTGATATTTAAAAATCTATTTAAATGGATTCTGAGCTGGGAAATTACAATATCAGATTCATTCTATATCAAATTAGATATAAGAAGTATTTATTTACTTATTTTAGCTTCTGGTTTTAGAGAGAGAGAGAGAGAGAGAGAGAGAGAGAGAGAGAGAAAGATGAATTAATTTTTCTCCCAGGCAAAATCGCACAAAGACAAGAGCTTGGGTCCGGCCGGGAATCAAACCCTGGTTGGCAAGTGGCCAAGTGGCTTAGTCACTCTCTATACAAGCTTGCCGACCAGGGTTCGATTCCCGGCCGGACCCAAGCTCTTGTCTTTGTGTGATTTCGCCTGGGGCTCCGATCCCGAGGTCGTTAAGAGAATCCAGACATTAATGTATCAAAAATACATATGGCTTATTTGAATATGAAAAACACGTCTAAATGTGCAAAATTTATCATTAATTGAATGCCAAGTAACAAACTACAAATTAGCTACGATGGTGAAGATGGGTTGATTTCAATTCTAAGTACAAAATACCTGATTCGACAGGTATTAGTACAGAAGAATTGTCATTGACTTTTATCTTTCTTCGAGGCCAATTGGCATAGTCACTGTCTATACAAGCTTGCCGACCAGGGTTTGATTCCCGGCCGGACCCAAGCTCTTGTCTTTTTGTGATTTCGCCAGGGGCTCTGATCCCGAGGTCGTTAAGAGAATCCAGACATTAATGTATCAAAAATATATATGGCTTATTTGAATATCAAAAACACGTCTAAATGTGCAAAATTTCTCATTAATTGAATGCCAAGTAACAAACTACAAATTAGCTACGATGGTGAAGATGGGTTGATTTCAATTCTAAGTACAAAATACCTGAATTCGACAGGTATAAGTACAGAAGAATTGTCATTGACTTTTATCTTTCTTCGTGGCCAACTGGCTTAGTCACTGTCTATATAAGCTTGCCGAACAGGGTTCGATTCCCGGCCGGACCCAAGCTCTTGTCTTTGTGTAATTTCCCCTGGGAATCTGATCCCAAGGTCGTTAAGAGAATCCAGACATTAATGGATCAAAAATATATATGGCTTATTTGAATATGAAAAACACGTCTAAATGTGCAAAATTTATCATTAATTGAATGCCAAGTAACAAACTACAAATTAGCTACGATGGTGAAGATGGGTTGATTTCAATTCTAAGTACAAAATACCTGAATTTGACAAGTATAAGTACAGAAGAATGGTCATTGACTTTTATCTTTCTTCGTGGCCAAGTGGCTTAGTCACTGTCTATACAAGCTTGCCGACCAGGGTTCGATTCCCGGCCGGACCCAAGCTCTTGTCTTTGTGTGATTTCCTCTGGGGCTCTGATCCTGAGGTCGTTAAGAGAATCCAGACATTAATGTATCAAAAATATATATGGCTTATTTGAATATGAAAAACACGTGTAAATGTGCAAAATTTATCATTAATTGAATGCCAAGTAACAAACTAAAAATTAGCTACGAAGGTGAAGATGGGTTGATTTCAATTCTAAGTACAAAATACCTGATTCGACAGGTATTAGTACAGAAGAATTGTCATTGACTTTTATCTTTCTTCGAGGCCAATTGGCATAGTCACTGTCTATACAAGCTTGCCGACCAGGGTTCGATTCCCGGCCGGACCCAAGCTCTTGTCTTTTTGTGATTTCGCCAGGGGCTCTGATCCCGAGGTCGTTAAGAGAATCCAGACATTAATGTATCAAAAATATATATGGCTTATTTGAATATCAAAAACACGTCTAAATGTGCAAAATTTCTCATTAATTGAATGCCAAGTAACAAACTACAAATTAGCTACGATGGTGAAGATGGGTTGATTTCAATTCTAAGTACAAAATACCTGAATTCGACAGGTATAAGTACAGAAGAATTGTCATTGACTTTTATCTTTCTTCGTGGCCAAGTGGCTTAGTCACTGTCTATATAAGCTTGCCGAACAGGGTTCGATTCCCGGCCGGACCCAAGCTCTTGTCTTTGTGTAATTTCCCCTGGGGATCTGATCCCAAGGTCGTTAAGAGAATCCAGACATTAATGGATCAAAAATATATATGGCTTATTTGAATATGAAAAACACGTCTAAATGTGCAAAATTTATCATTAATTGAATGCCAAGTAACAAACTACAAATTAGCTACGATGGTGAAGATGGGTTGATTTCAATTCTAAGTACAAAATACCTGAATTTGACAAGTATAAGTACAGAAGAATTGTCATTGACTTTTATCTTTCTTCGTGGCCAAGTGGCTTAGTCACTGTCTATACAAGCTTGCCGACCAGGGCTCGATTCCCGGCCGGACCCAAGCTCTTGTCTTTGTGTGATTTCGCCTGGGGCTCTGATCCTGAGGTCGTTAAGAGAATCCAGGCATTAATGTATCAAAAATATATATGGCTTATTTGAAAAACCAAAAAAAGGCGTCTAAATGGGCAAAATTTCTCATTAATTGAATGCCAAGTAACAAACTACAAATTAGCTACGATGGTGAAGATGGGTTGATTTCAATTCTAAGTACAAAATACCTGAATTCGACAAGTATAAGTACAGAAGAATTGTCATTGACTTTTATCTTTCTTCGTGGCCAAGTGGCTTTGTCACTGTCTATACAAACGTGCCGACCAGGGTTCGTTTCCTGGCCGGACCCAAGCTCTTGTCTTTGGCTTTTTTGAATATGAAAAAACACGTCTAAATGTGCAAAATTTATCATATGTATATATATATATATATATATATATAGATAGATAGATAGATAGATAGATACGAATATGATGTTAATTATCACACATTATACATATGAAAGCGGCACCTGACAATAACTATGAAAAGTTTAGTTTGAAAAGGTGTAATTTCCTTCTATATTTTCACACTAATCTCTGTCGCTCTTGTTTACAAAGAACAGTTCTCTATATCACTTTGTGATATTAACGGTTGGTAGCAATACACTTTATCCTGAAACTTCACAACAAGAGTGATATAAGATAACAAGAAAATGAAAATGAATTGATAGAGAAAAGAAGAATTCGTATCATTACTTGAACAGTTTATCATCTCTGCAGAGCAACTGCACAGCAGGAAGTGGGGAGTTCCACTAAACGAAGTTTATTGCTTCCATTTATAACTTTTAGTGTGAGGATGGAGCCAAATGTGATGGAAAAGCAGACGGTTTTCAAATGGAGAGAGAGAGAGAGAGAGAGAGAGAGAGAGAGAGAGAGAGAGAGAGTCTGGAAGGTTTTAGGATTATTATCATTTTACATCCCATTCAATGTGTTTTCCTCGACATCAAAATAATAATAATAATAATAATAATAATAATAATAATAATAATAATAATAATAATAATAATAATAATAATAATAATAATAATAATAATAATAATAATAATGATAATAATAATAATAATAAAAATAATAATAAAAATCATGTCATTTGATGAAGTTTAATATAAAACAGATATCTCAAAGAAAGAGAAATTCTGGGTACGAAATAGGTAAAGGAATATTTCTATTCATATAGAGGAGGCATTCTCTCTCTCTCTCTCTCTCTCTCTCTCTCTCTCTCTCTCTCTCAGTTTTGTATCTGTGCCGGTGAGTGATTACACTTTTGCGACCCTATAAATATCCTGATTTAACGCGGATAACAAAAGGCTATCGAGTGCAATATAGCTACAAGTTTTCGTGAATAGTCAGTGATTAGTTTGAGGTCAGAGAAGTGGGATAAAACGTCGGCATAGAATAGTTATCTTGTGAATTACTAAAAATCTAATCAAGATGGCTATGTACAACACGGGCAAGGCTTGGAGAGACATCGCTGGACTCCGCAAAAATAAATTCCATGAGTTGGCGAAACAGGAGCTCGACCGTCTGATAACAGATGTCACTAGTAACGTCAACCAATGTGATGGAAAAATATTCGCAGACATATTGAAACAATATGATCCAATAAATTGGAGCAAATCTGCGGAAAACATCAGCAAAATAATAGAAGAAATTCCAAAGAAAATCCAAGTGATAAAGAGACTTATAAAGAAAGTCTACATCAATCAACACATTCCATTAAAGAACAATAAGAAGTCCAATATGGTGAATATGCTGATTGATGCAATGGGAAAAAGAATGCCAAAATGGTGTAATACATGTAAGATATGGTATTCCATTAATAATCCTCAACAATTGATTAGAAAATGTGATGCCTGTCATGTCCCAACACACCCCACATATGCTGAAATACAGCAAAAAATAAAAAATAAAGACACAAAGGTATTCTGCTCAACATGCTTAGTCTGGATAGAAAATATAATTAAGTCGAGACTAAATCTGCAAATAGTTGAATATAAAGAAGAGGAAGAAGAAGAAACAGAAGAAGAAGAAGAAAAAGAAGAAGAAGAGAACAATGAACAGGATATGTGTAAGGATGCAGAAGAAATCATTGATATAACCTATGATGCCATCCAACAACATACTTATGAAGAAATAAATTACCAGATGGAAACAAATAATAGACCCAAGAGACTCTACCCGGACCTACATAATTTTAAGGAAGAGCAAGAACAAGAAAAAATAGAAAAGAAGGATATAGTCTGCAATATGCTGAAAAGAGGGAATTGCAGATTTGGCGAAAGATGCTACTACAAGTATCCAAAGATATGCCATAATTATGAAATATATGGTAAATGTGCGTATTTAGACGGATATGGAGACAAATGTAGAGATCTCCATCCAAAAATATGCAAAAACCTAAAAGTAGGAAAAGGATGCATTTACAACAAAAAATGTCGATATATGCATCCTGCAACCATGAATGAAAGTAAGAAAACTCAGCAAACTGAAAAGAAAAATTAAAGCAAAAAAGAAACAAAAAAAGAAACAAAAAAGCAGGCCGTGTATATACCGCGCTTTGAACCAAGAGCCCCAAGATATGAGGCCTTTCAACCCAAACCTACACATTTAGAGCCCAACTAAAAAAGAATGCATCTATAATGCCAGGGGTTGGTGCAGATATGGGGACAGTTGCAGGTATACACACACAAATAAATATGAAGGCGAAAGAGCTAATATAATAGAAAGTTGGATTTTTTAATGGCAGAATTCCGGGAAATGAAGAAAAGAACATCATATCAGAACAGGAAGGAAGCATGGGAGAATCCATATTATTACCAATATTAAATAATGGGGATGAAACACAAACCATAATAGTGATGAATGCACAGGGTTTAGTCACGAGTAACTCTAAAAGGAAAATAGAGTTCTTAGAAGAACTAACCTAAATTGAAAAAATAGATATATTAAATGTTTGTGAAACATGGTATTCCCAAGAGACTGGCAGTGATGACCAGATAAAGGGTTTCCCAACTTATAGATCAGACAGAAAAAATAGGAATCAAGGGGGAACCGCAATATATGGAAGAGACATAAATCAAGGAAAAGTATGTGAAAAATACAGCAACACAGAATGTGAATTGATTGTGGTAGAATTTGAATTTGAAAAACTAATGAATATTGTAGTTTACAGACCCCCAAACACTAAGGAGTTTGACATAATAATAGAAAAAATAGATGATATATGTAGAAACCATAAAGACTGGAATATACTCCTATCCGGAGATTTTAACTTTCCTTTCGTGGATTGGAAAGAACGGATAGAAGAAAGTGGTTGTATGTATACATATAAAAAAGATAGTAATAGTAGCGCAGAAGATAAGAGGCAATTTGAAAAGCTTCAAGATATGCTATTAGAACATAATATGCAACAAATAAACCACATTCCAACAAGAAAGGAAAATATCCTAGATCTAGTATTTGTGAATGAGGTGAATTATGTTAAAGAAATAATAGTGTATAATACGGGAATTTCAGACCACAATGTCATAGAATTGAGAGTCCATTCCAAAGCAAGTGATCGCAGAATTAATAAAAGCACAAAACTTTGGGAAGGATATGGAAAATATAATTTTTACAGTAAGAATATAAAATGGTCAGAAATAAATGAAGAACTGAATAAAGAAAGGAAAAATGTATTTGTAAGTGATAATATACAGGTAAATACGGACATACTGTACAATATACTGGAGAAAATTGTTGAAAAATATGTACCGAAAAAAAAAACAATAAACAAAAGACGTGCATACCAAGAGACAGAAGGATCTTATTTCAGAAAATTAGAAAGTGGAAGAAAAATCTTGCAAAAGAAAAAAATGTGTGGAAAATGAGGGAAATAAAATGTAAGATAGAAAATGCAGAACAAAAGATTATACAGTCGAAAGAAAATGAAAAAAGGGACTTAGAAGAAAGGACACTTCAAAATATAAAAAGAAACCCCAAAGTACTTTACTCCTATGCAAAAAAGATGAATAAAGGGAGATTAGAAATAGGCCCTCTAAGAATTGAAGGACGGCTAACGAATGAAAAAAAGGAAATATGCAACATATTAGCAGAAAAATATAAGAGTGAGTTCACACCAAGAATTGCGAATGAGAATAATGAAGCAGAAATGAGAGAAGAAAATGTTGAATATCTAACGGATATAGATATTAATGAAGCAGATATTGTCACGGCTATAAACGAAATTAAAAATGGATCGGCAGCAAGACCAGATGGAGTTCCAGCGATTTTGTTAAAAAAAACTGCAAACACTATCGCGAAGCCGCTTGCAATACTGCTAAGACAAAGAGTAGATATGAGCGAGATATATGTTAAACATAAATTAGCTTATATAACCCCTATCTTCAAAAGTGGATCAAGACTAGAGGCAAGCAATTATAGACCTGTTAGTCTAACATCACATATTATGAAAGTGTATGAGAGGGTAATAAAAAAGAAAATAATGAACCATTTGGTTAAAAATAATTTGTTCAATATGGGTCAACACGGTTTCGTGCCTGGAAAAAGTACACAGACCCAACTGATAGCACACTATGAAAACATATACAAAAATATGATAAATGAAAAAGACACAAATGTGATCTATCTAGATTTTGCAAAAGCCTTTGACAATGTAGACCATAACATATTGGAGAAAAAAGTGAGAAAGCATAATATTGTGGGAAAGATAGGAAAATGGGTAAAAGAATTCCTGCAAAAAATAAAAAAACAGATAGTGGTTGCAAATGACGAGAAATCAGATGAAGCCCAGGTAATATCTGGTGTGCCACAAGGTACGGTATTAGCTGCACTGCTGTTTGTTATTATGATCTCAGACATAGACTGTGATGTTGAAAACTCCGTAGTGAGAAGTTTCGCCGATGACACAAGAATAAGTAGAGAAATTACTTGTGATGAAGATAGGAACTCACTACAAAGAGATCTAAACAAAATATATGAATGGGCGGATATAAATAGGATGGTATTTAACTCCGATAAATTCGAATCAATAAATTATGGAAACAGAGATGTAATGGTATATGCATACAAGGGACCTAATAATGAGACAATCACAAACAAGGAAGCAATTAAAGACCTTGGTGTAATGTTAAATAGGAATATGTTATGCAACGACCAAATAGCAACACTGTTGGCTAAATGTAAAGCAATAATGGGAATGTTATTCAGACACTTTAAAACAAGGAAAGCTGAACACATGATTATGATTTACAAAACTTATGTACGTAGTACACTCGAGTACTGCAATGTGATATGGTACCCACACTACCAAAAGGATATTGCGCAAATAGAGAGTGTACAAAGGTCCTATACTGCTAGAATAGAAGAAGTTAAGGACCTTGACTACTGGAAAAGACTGAAATTTTTAAAACTATACAGTCTAGAAAGAAGAAGAGAACGCTACATGATAATACAAGCATGGAAGCAAATAGAAGGAATTACTGAAAACATCATGGAGCTAAAAATATCAGAAAGAGCAAGCCGAGGTAGATTAATAGTGCCAAAAAATATACCAGGTAAACTAAGAAAGGCGCACAGGACATTAATCCACTACGCACCAGCATCGATAAGAGCAAGCCGAGGTAGATTAATAGTGCCAAAAAATATACCAGGTAAACTAAGAAAGGCGCACAGGACATTAATCCACTACGCACCAGCATCGATAATGCAGCGACTATTTAATGTGCTGCCAGCTCATCTAAGATACATATCAGGAGTGAGCATAGATGTGTTTAAGAATAAGCTCGATAAATACCTAAGATGCATCCCAGACCATCCAAGACTGGAAGATGCAAAATACACCAGAAGATGCATTAGCAACTCTCTGGTGGATATACGAGGTGCCTCACACTGAGGGAGCTG
>NC_090758.1:26251944-26254674 GCF_036898095.1 Palaemon carinicauda | reverse complement strand
CACCCCATACAAGAAATAATGGTGAAAAAAGCACGTTAATAGATGTAGTAGCTAATTATTATTATTATTATTATTATTATTATTATTATTATTATTATTATTATTATTATTATTATTATTATTATTATTATTATTACAAAGCTAAGCTACAACCCTAGTTTTGAAAGAAAGATGCAATAAGCCCAATGGTTCCCACAGGGAAAAATAGAATAAAGAATATATGAAGGTCTAGCAACTTCACCCGAAACTTCACTGTAATTAACTTGAATCAGGCTATAGTGGTCTGGTGAGAGTGATATCAAATCCTACTAGTTCACCCTGAAAATACGGGAAAAATTGTTGACTGAATAAATGAATAATAATATATTACTGCTTTTCTGTTTTTTTTTTTTCAGGAAAGTTATACAGATTGGATGCAGTGTCAACCTTAGCTTGGGGAATCCAATGACAGAATTCCATTAACTATATGTGTCAGCGGAAAATATGACAAAGGGGGTTACAGGATCTCTCTCTCTCTCTCTCTCTCTCTCTCTCTCTCTCTCTCTCTCTCTCTCTCTCTCTCTCTCTCTTGCTCTTTATTATACAGAGCAGGAGATAGTTTATTGGATTTAGAGTTCTCACTCATCATGAGGGAAATATTCAAAATTAACTTTAAAATCCTTTAAAAAACTCTTTAATTGAATTGTTTATAAGAAAAGAAATAACACAATTTAAAGGAAAAAAATTATATATTCCTGAAAAAATACCGTTATCTAAGTCACAGATTTCAGCAGTAAAATTTATTGACTCCGATTGGCTGTTAATGATGTCATCGACGGTATCTCTGATTGGTGGTTTCTGTTATTTGCATATTTCCATGTTTCCAATTATGGTCATTTATTACAAGAAAATAATTATCAAAACCATTTCTAAATTTTTTTGAAGAATAGAACCGGATTCTTCGGGTTCCTAATGATCATAAAGTTATTATGTATAAAACCCTATGATAAGAATACATTGAACTATTGATATAATATATATTTTTCTTCCTTTGATTCGCTTCAGGAATGCCCAGTTATTCATCTTAAAACTTTAATAATAAAAGTTCTTTGGGAACAAGAAATCCTAATAATTATTTCTCTATTTGGTGTCGTGATAGTCTATCATTATATTTATCATATCACCTTAAAATCATGCAATAATATAATTCATTTGTCTTTATACCCGTATACATATTTTTAAATATATACATATATATATATATATATATATATATATATATATATATATATATATATATATATTATATTAGGTGTATATATATATATATATATATATATATATATATATATATATATATATATATATATATATATATATATATACATATATATATATTCGAAGAAGCCTCATTACCTGATAATGATGTTGCTATATAATTATTTAAATTTTTTGGTTTATTTATCATCTAGTGTACTTCTATTATTAAACAATCTGACCAATGAGTAATTTTTTTTTTCATCTTTTATACAACATTTATTAATACTGATTAAATTGTTACCCTAATATTCATTTGCTCTCTTACTATTTGGAATTCTATGAAAAATAAAGTTTAGATAACTACCAACGCATCTATAGTTGCTGTAGTGATTACGGTCAAAGTTAGGGCCACCCCCGATGACGTCAAAGCCAATCATATTGTCTCCTGCAAAATAAGTCCCACCCATTGACGACGTCATAGACAATCACATTGTCTCCTGCGTTAACAACGGTCACAACACAACTTCTTGAAGTAATTATGAGTTCGTGAAGTTGGAAATTTATCAGGGCGTATATTATGACTGTTGCTAATATGAGAGACAGCGTAATCAACCAGGAATTCATCAGGAATTTCAACTGCGAAAATAGTATGTTTTGGAAAGAACCAAAATTTCTGTGAGAAAATTTTTTGGAGACGTTCCTTGCTCGCAATAAATTTATCGTCTTCCGCCATCTGTGAAGGAGATTTGAAACTCACAAAAAATTTGGCAACACATACAAAAGCCAAGAAATGTCTAAACTCTCCCCCAAATTACAAAACATTCAATGCCCATCGGAAACCTATGATCGTTCAACAATTGCAAAGGAATTACAAACGATCGCTACGCCTAAAGAGTTTCCCTCATTTGACAGTTTCAAGTAAACTGCTCAAGTTTGCCGGAGAATAATATCATCCCTTATTCATGGATGGGATATACAAAGGAGAATGAGTCAAATGTTTTTTACATCTTCCTTCCATTGGTCTCTGAGGAAACCTAAAAGTGTTTATTCACATTCCAGGTGCAGGAAGAAGAAAAAAGGCCCTCTCTCTCACGAATGCACACTCGGGCAAACCATTCTATCTTATTTATCTTTCGCTTATTTTAGAAATTTCTACAGTTCACATATGAAAGATTAATATCAATGTTGTTACTGGACTCAAAATATTTTATTTTGATTATTTTTATACTTTTCTTGTAGTTTATTCGTTTATGTCCTTTCCTCACTGGGGTATTCTTCCTGTGGCATCGATTAGGCTTATAGCCCTGTGCTATTACAACTAGGGTTTTACATTATTAATAATAATAATAATAATAATAATAATAATAATAATAATAATAATAATAATAATAATAATAATAATAATAATAATAATAATAATTGTTCATCTAAGGGATTGGTTATTCGCGTGTGAATTTGAATAAGGAATGAAATATGAAAGTTGATCGGGAT
>NC_090758.1:26236944-26241944 GCF_036898095.1 Palaemon carinicauda | reverse complement strand
TCCTCTCTTCTCTCTCTCTCTCTCTCTCTCTCTCTCTCTCTCCTCTCTCCTCTCTCTCTCTCTATGGCTCTGAAGGTTTTTTTAGGAAAAATCCGAAATATATAATATAATATAATGTAATATAATATATAATATAATATAATATTATATAATATAAGGAAAGGTTTTAGAATCAATGATCAGGGAGAGAGAGAGAGAGAGAGAGAGAGAGAAGAGAGAGAGAGAGAGAGAGAGAGAGAAGAGAGAGAGAGAGAGAGAGAGAGAGACCAAGACTTTTTGAAGAAGGTCCGAAACAGTCAACTTTACCTGTTCTCGTTAAAACACCTGCCTGAGGCTTGTAATCTCCAGTTTCGAGAACGTTCCACTCGAACTGTCCTTATTTTCCAAGCATAATATTACATATTTTCACTATCAATGGAACTCTCTGAGTAAAAGAGCATGTTGGCCGTCAGCTGGAGAACAGGAAAGTCAGGAATCTTTTGTACCCGGACAGAAATATTTTGTATTTTCCTTAAAAAAAAAAAAAAAAAAAAAAAAAAAAAAAAAAAAAAAAAAAAAAAAAAAAAAAAAAAAAAAAAAAACCTCTTTTGTGAGTTCTTTTTTTTAATCGTCTGAGCTTGTTGTGAGATAACTGGTTGGATTTTTGGGGAAAGAGTTTGGCTGGTTTTCGTAATTGTTTAGGGAAGACTTTTGGTGAGTGTGTTATTATTATTATTATTATTATTATTATTATTATTATTATTATTATTATTATTTATTATTATTATTATTATTATTATTATTATTATTATTATTACCTAGTATCTTAAAATCGTCATAGGTTACTTTAATAGTAGAAATAAATTTTTCCCACAACACCTTTTGAAAAATAGGGAAATGAATATGAAAATAAACTCACAAAGAAATACAACACGTTTATTCACTAACTTACATAAAGAAAATCAATGTTTCTTATTCGTTTACTTTAAGTGACAAATCAAATAAAGCAAAATATCAATAGAAAAGGGGAACAGTCACTACGGTATAAATACTTAAGGAATAGTTTTCTGAAACAACTGACACGATACTGTTACGGAGGCTTTAGTCTTGAGCACGTTGAATAAGTAAGATTGAAGTTCAGATGAAATGGCATGATGACCTGATTCGAAGACGTCACAGTAAGGGTGGCATCAAGATGGGACATCAGATGTCTTCTCTAAGAATTCGATGATAGTGCTGAGCTCAGGCAGGCTGCAGGAAGTGTTGGCTACTTCTCGTCACAAACGGGGAGGGATCGCTGCTTCAATTAGTTCCCTCTTCTAGCCACAACATGATTTTGGAGATAGGCCTTTGTTGTCTGAAGAGGTTAAAATCTGGCTATACCAGACTTCTGGTCTTCTCTGTTTCTTATATCGCTAGGACTTGGATCTAATCTGCTTTAGACATAGTTCCTCTCTTGTCTTATGGCCTGTCCTATCTTTCTTGGATAATCTCTTTTTTAATATATATCCATGTATGGGCGGAGTTAATTACAGTGGGCAGTGGCCACTTCCATAGAAGGCGTTCCTTATAACAATTCTGTGTCTTCCTCAACAACAACAATTTTGATCAGGACATGGAAGCTTCAAGAAGATATTTCTGATGCAATTTGGACCAAGTGTGAAGTCGTAATAAAAGGGCAGCCTGTTTCTTTCCATGAAGATATATTTCATAAAGAAGGATTTCCCTCAGGTTTCTCAAAATATGCTGACTCCACTAAGTAGGACGATGGCATGTTGGTCAAAACAGGACAGTCCCCCTATCACAGCAGGCGCTCTCGTGGAGGCAGGGTTTACTTTCAAAATGCTGATGACAGTAACGACAGGTTTGACCAAACAATATGGTAGTCAGATCTCGCTAGTTACACTTTGGGAGTAGATATTTTTGTGTTTAAAACATCTCCTTTTAATAGTATTGAATCTACCAATGGCATTATTATTATTATTATTATTATTATTATTATTATTATTATTATTATTATTATTATTATTATTATTATTATTATTATCATTATTAACTCTGCCAACGAGGTTGGAAAAAGGTTATGATTCACCACGTGTTTGTATGTTTGTTTGTTTGTGAATAGCTTTCTGGCCACAATTTTAATGGCAGAATAAAAAAGAATTTTAAGCGATTAATTGCAGATCCAAGGAAAATGAAACTATCGCCCTTTGTAAGAGGAAAAGCGTATACCTGATTCCAGAGGGCTGAAGTTTCGCCTTAAGGGCGTGACTCGGTAAAACACCATAGCAGATTACGTTCTCGAGGCGATCCCCTGGGAAACTTTACTTCAAATATCCAATTCCCTGTGAGAGAAGGTAGACACCCCCATTATATTCAAAGACCTCAAATCATACGTCCTGGAGTAGTACTTCCCATCACCAGCCGTCAGCATAGCAAAACTTTTTAAGATCTCTCAACAACCATTTGGCGACAGAAAGGCTTCGCTCGCCTTCCTGGAAATGAACTGTGTCGCTTGCCTGCAACCTGCCGTAAACGGCTTTCCTTGTGAAGTGAATTTACTTTGTGTAATTTGGGTTTGGCATCTACTCAAACCTGTACGTGCTGACATTCACAATTTCAATATTTTGCTCATGAAGGAACTGATGATGAAGAACAATGCTCAAATTAAATGCCACTTCACCACTTTCTAGACTTCTATCAATGCTTCTAATCCTGAAAAAGTGGACCACTATTCAACATCGACCGAAGCTGATGAGAATATGATATTACACAAACATCCACCCCATGACGTGCTGGAGTGGAGACAAAGCCGCCTACCCTGCACATATACCACCCCTTGCTTATGCTCCATCCAAAAATCTTACTACCAATTTACTGACGCCCATCGGCTGCATTTATGCCACTACCACAACTAATTCGGAGATGCTGTGAACAAATAGGTAAATGACTGTCAGTGGCCAAGAAATGCTGGGGCCTCCCCTGTCACTAATCTTTTCTTTTTACATAACGTACTATATGGAGTACCATTTTTGGTAGACACAGCTACTTGCTGTTCTCTTTTGCCAAGGCCCCTCTCCAGGATACAAGGTAGTCTGTGTAAGTGAGCTGATATCTTCCTGATAGCTGCCTATGAATCTTCTATACCCAACCATGGCTATAAAACCCTCTCATAATAGTTTGTAAGCGCCAAATATATTCGAAAGTTTTCTGTTACTGATATCCTATTGCCAATCCTCATTCTGAATTTCCTCTCATACTTCCACCTCCTGGTTGATTTAGCTCACCGATGGTTAGTCAACTTGGAATCATACTCCTCGACGCCTCTCCAACCCTCCTCGTTGACCATGGTCTCCACAAAAGCGTACCCAGAGATGCCTATGTGCACCTTATCACATTGTATCCTGAAGTTTTTGGGTCCAGGAAGGACTTCGTCAAAACTCTACAGTTCCCTCATAACATGGTTATTATTACGTTAAGATGATGGGCCCCCAGCATTCATCACATTTAGACATTTGGCACAGGATCGTTTTGCAGCCTCGAAACTAACGTTCGCCAATATGGAAGAAATGGTCTTTTGTTAAAAGGCCTCAGGCCAATGGTCGTTACCCTTACACTTCATATCCTCTTGAAGAAAGAGGGCTCTATGTGTCCATGTGGGGATTAGAGGGTCCTGAACATGCATTCAGAACCGTATCACAACCCACCACAAAACATCGCCGGGGTAACTTCCTACTTGCACAAAGCCAAGGTTTTCTCCACGTTTGAGCTTTTATATGGTATTACTAGTTACCCATAAACCCAGAAGACATTCACAAGACTTCTACCACCACCACCTTCAGTATATGCCTCTTTAATTACTCCTGTTTTGGCTTTCGTATTACTGGGGTCACTTTTCAACATCTCATGGACAGCATCTTAAGGGACCTCTCTTCTGTGTATGTTACATGGACGACAAACTTATGTTCTCTCACTCCAAAGAGGAAAACCCAGTCATCCAGGCATCATGCTCGACAGCCTACAATAATATGGCTTTGTAGCCCTATATGACATGTACCTTTGGCTCCTACGAAGTATTATTTGTAGGGCACCACATGACTCCCGAAGGAGTCTATTGCCTTTTTTAGAAGGTAGCAGCCGTTCAGAACTTCCTCACGCTATCAACTGTCAAAGCAATGCAAAAAAATTTTGTCATGATCAACTATTACCACCGTTTCCTGCCAGCCATCACAATAGCACTTTCCTCCTTTTATGCCTCCCCTAAGTGCAAACCAAAAGACCTGAAATTGGGCCCCCTTCAGGAAGCAGTTTTCTTCAATGCAAAGAAGGCCCTATAAACCACTGGTGCTTTCACTTTTTCCCGTTCCAAATACACCTGATGCCAGTGACATTGCTTGTAGGTCAGTCCTCAAGCATGTGATCAATGGCTCGCCTCACCCATTGGCTTTATTCATTAGAAAATTACTAAAGACAGAATGCGGCTACTCTACCTTTGACCAAAAATTGCTGGCAGTGAACTTTACTGTCCATCCTATTTGCCACTTCTTAAAGGTACGCCCTTCATCATTCGCACGAGCTACGTGAATATGCTGTATGCCTTTACTCATCTCTCTGATGTCTGGTCTGCCCGTCAATCCTGACATCTCTCTGCCAAGGCTGAATGCAATTGTGCCCTTCAATAAGTCCCTAGAAAAATGAATATATTTCCCAATTGCCTGTCAAGAATCTCATTGCCCACCCTTCACTTAGGACGGTATCACAACACCTTGGCAGAAGTCAAAAGAAAAAAAAAAATCCAGAGTACCAAACATGTAGGGCATCCTTCACATCCCTCCGTTGGGAGTATGTTCCTCTCGATCACTCCAATGCCACCCCCTGTCTGAAGTCAGTACTGATACACCTAGGCCCTGGATACCTTTTTCCATGCACCGGCAGGTGTTTCATTCATTCATGGACTTTCATATCCCACACAAATTTCTACTTTACAGCTAGTAAAGACAAAGTTCATTTGGCCTGGCATT
>NC_090758.1:26224444-26229444 GCF_036898095.1 Palaemon carinicauda | reverse complement strand
AATCTGCTTTGGTGGTTGAGCGAGTCACTCCATTGATGCGAAACTGAACTTTTGCGCACGGAAACTAAGCAAACACCTCTCCGCTGGCGAATGATGAAAGTTTCAATGGGGGAGCTGCAGCAATAACTTACGTAGAGTCTGTCGTAGTACCAACATTGGAAGTGGGAGTGGGGGTGGAAGGCAGGAGAAGTGTATTGACTTCCAGGGTCACCAATATGATGGGCCGAGAGAAGGTTTTGACTTAATGATAGGATGAAAGCAACTAAGTGAGTTTATTATAAAACACTCTCCTTTATATACAAAAGCTCAATGCAACAGGAAATTTCATGTTCAGAATCGACACCATTACCAGTGAGAAAAAGACATGTTTATTCAGGTTCTTTTTAGTGCGAGGGAGGAGCGAAGATACAAGCACAAAATGAACTATATACGATCGTGTGACACACGGTGGGTACAAGACCAATGGCAGGAGGATGTAATAAACCTTAGACTCGTCTGCTCATTTTCATATCACAGAAATGCAAAAGGAATGTAATTATTCTCAGGGAAAATGTCAGTTTTCTTGAAATTGTCCAATAAAGGGTACTCTTTTGGCATTGGCGAACGTTTTTTATGTCTTTGCAATTTTCGAACGATCATAGCTTTCTTGTGGGTGTTGACATTTTCAACTTGTAGGGAAAGTTTGAAAGTTTTTTGACATTGGTAGATATTGGCAAATTTCTTGAGAATTTCAAATATTTTTCATAGATGGTGGAAGCCAACAATTTTATTGTGAGTGAAAACCTTAACGGAAATTTCCTCAAACAAATATTGCTTTTTTTTTTTTTAAGCATACCGTATTTGCTGCAAAGATTCCGGGCAAAATAAGCCCCACCCCTTGATGACGTCTTAGCGTAGCACTTTAGTATTTTTTCTAATCAATTATGCAACAATTATTATCGTTGTTCAAACTGTCATCCTAATATCTATTTGTTAACTTGGTAATTGGAGTTCTATAAAAAGTACATTGATATAACAATCACCTCATCTATAGTTGCCGCAGTGATTGCGGGCGATGAAAGACCCAGTCCTTGAAGATGTCACAGCCAATAATGTTGTGTCCTGTGTTCAGCAGTGAGAACACATCTCCTTCAAGTGAATATAAGTTAGTATAGTTTAAAATTTGTGATGGGATATATTTTGACTGCTGCTAACTTGGGAGACAGAGTGATTTTTTTAGACTGAGGGGCTAAGTATAAACTTAAGCTCTCTCTCCACGGATTCGGCGAGCCAGCTGGATATCCATGGGCATAATTGTTACTCTCTTGGCGTGGATGGTACACAAGTTAGTGTCTTCAAAGAGGCCGACGAGGTAAGCCTCAGAGGCTTCCTGAAGGGTCATGACAGCAGAGAACTGGAAATGAAACTCAGTCTCGAAATCTTGGGCGATTTCACGCACGAGACGCCGGAATGGCAGCTTCCTAATGAGAAGTTCAGTGCTCTTCTGGTAGCGACGGATCTCACGAATGGCATAGGTACCAGGCCTGTCGATTTACGGGTGGTCTGCTTGGTAGGTAGTAGGTTGGCCAGGGCACCAGTCGACTGTTGAGATACTACCACTAGGGAGTTATTGGATCCTTTGAATAGCCAGACAGTACTGCATTGAATCCTTCTCTCTGGTTACGGTTCTTTCCCTTTGCCTACACATACACAGAATAGTCTGGCCTATTCTTTACATATTCTCTTTTGTCCTCATACAACTGACGACACTGATTATAAAAAAATTCTTTTTCACCTAAGGGGTTAACTACTGCACTGTAATTGTTCAGTGAATACTCTCCTCGTGGTAAGGGTAGAAGAGACTCTTTAGCTATGGTAAACAGCTCTTCTAGGAGGACACTCTAAAATCAAACCATTGTTCTCTAGTATTGGGTAGTGTCATAGCCTCTGTACCATGGTCTTCCACTGTCTTGGGTTAGAGTTCTCTTACTAGAGGGCACACTATTCTATCAAATTTCTCTTCCTCTTGTTTTGTTAAAGCATTTATAGTTTGTTTTGTAAATATTTATTTCAATGTTGTTACTGCTCTTGAAATATTTTACTTTGCCCTGTTTCCTTTCCTCACTGGGCTATTTTCCCTATTGGAGCCCCTGGCCTTATAGCATTGTGCTTTTCCAACTAGGGTTGTAGTTTAGCAATTAATATTGATAAAAAAATAATAATAATAATAGTAATAAGAATAATAATAATAATGATAATAATAATAATAATAATATTAATAATAATGATAATAATAATAATAATAATAATAATAATAATAAAAATAATAATAATAAGATGTCCTTGAGGGGTGGTTTTTTTTTTGGCTTGGAATATTTGTGGTGACTATAGCATGTTTCGGAAAGAACCAAAATTACCTTGAGAAAATTTCCACCATGTTCGTCACTCGCAGTAAAATCGTCTCTTGCCATCTGTTTGATAATATTATAAATTTTCAAAAAATTTGCCAACCTCTACAAACCTCAAGACATTTCTAAACTTTCCCTACAAGTCAAAAACTTTTAACAGCCCCATGAAAACTCTGATCATTAAGCAATTGCGAAGACATCCCAAACGTTGGCCAAAGCCAAGAGAGTTTCCCTCATCAGACATTTTCAAGAAAACTGCCCAGGAATATCGGAGAATAATAACATGCATTATGCATTTCTGGGATATGCAAAAGACCGCTGAGTCAAAAATTTTTTACATCTTCCTCACATTGGTCTCTACGGAATCATAAATGTGTTTATTCACATCCCAGCTGCAGGAGGAAGAAGAAATGCTCTGTTGCTTAAGGGTACACTAGGGCACACTATTCTATCTAATTTCTCTTTCACTTATTTTAGATTTTTTTTTTAGTGTACATATGAAAGACCTATTTCAATGTTGTTACTGCACTTAAAAAATTTTATTTTGATTATTTTTCTACTCCTTTTGTAGCTTATTCCCTTATTTACCTTCCTCACTGGGGTATTATCCTGTTGCAGCCATTGGGCTTATAGCATCGTGCTATTTTAACTAGGTATTATCTTAGCAATTGATAATAATAATAATAATAATAATAATAATTATAATAATAATAATAATAATAATAATAAATTATTATTTTACGAAATACAGCTAAACCACAATTACTGTCCAATGAAGATAGGTTATGACACAACCCAAACATGACCCTAATAAGTAGGCTATCAGTTATCTCTTCCATCCGTTGGCGCTGAGAGATGTTTTCCTTTTGGGTGAAAAATTGCTTTAAAACTTTAATGTCTCTTAAAAGTTGTTATTTACTCGAACTTTGTAGAGTTGATAAATTTTGATTATTTTAATCTAATACTAATTTTATTCTCATTTACTGATGTTCAAGGAAGGGTTTGTTGGGTGTTATAGAATTTCTTTATATGAGCATTTTTCATTGTCTCAATTATTTTAGTTTATATATTCTACTCTTCTGATTGTTGGGATTTTTTGTATTTATCATGTAAGTTTTAGAATGTTTGTAATTCTTCAATGATAAAGATTTTTATCCACTTGTTTCTTGCTTCCTGTTTTCCAAGAAAAATAATTTTCATGATATTCATATGCGAGTTTGGTTAGACTTTACAAAATATTGTTTTATTTACTATTTCTGTACCGCACGTGTATCACATACACTTGTACACTGTAACAGTATTGCTATGTACTTATATATATTCTCATTATTACTCTCCCATCGCACTGATAACCTTTTTATTCATGTATTTTCTTTAAATATTGTCTTTGAATTTTTATGACTTTCATGACTGGAACGGGTTATATGAATACCCAAATTAGACTCGTCTCTCAGTTACCTCCTAATGACATGCTTGCACAGTGGTTACAAGCGGAGTTGCCGCTTCCTCCTCTCAGTCCCCTTACTACTGTGCCTTACTGTTTTAAGATGTCACCCACCGAACCTGACCCTTCTGCATACTCTACCACAATGAAACTACTGCTTCGATTCCAATGTGCTGAAGTCAAGTTTCCCAATAAGGGCGTGAGTTGGTCAAGCACTTAAGCGGATTAGATTCTTGTGGAGATCTCCATGGACAATTTCCTGAAAATCCTTGAATGGCTCTGGGAGCAAGAGGACTCCCCCATAACATATGAAGACCTCAAATCATACCTCCAAGAGCAGTATGCGATATCACCTGCCATATGTTCAGCAAAGAAAAAACTATCCAAGGCGGAATCAAACTACTATTTTTGACCACGAATTGCTGGTGTTCCACTTGGCTGTTCGTCACTTTTGCCACTTCTTGGAAGGTACGCCCTTTACCATTAGTATGGACAACATACTTTTGGTGCATGCCTTCACTCGTTAGTCCGAAGTGTGTCCGCCCTTTAACTTTGACATCTTTCCGCCATGGCTATATTTAATTTTACCCTTCAGCACCTCCATGGGAAAATGAATCCTGTTGCCGATGCTCTGTCAAGAAACACGTTTGCAGCCATCTACGGGATTGGATTACAAAGCTTTGGCAGAAGTCCAACGAAAAAATAGAAGTACCAAGCTTGTATGACATCCTGCACACCTCTCTGTTGGAAGGACGTCCCTCTTGACGACTCCAACATCACTACCACTGTGAAGTTAGTACTTGGGGACCTTCTCCCATGTGCCTACAGGTGTTTGATTTCATTCATGGCCTTTAACATCCTTCGTGCCGTTCTACTGAACAGTTACTGAAAACAAAGTTTATTATGCATGGCATTACAAAGGATGCAAAGTTTTGGGTACGCGCCTTACTTCATTGGAAACATAAAAAGTACATTAACACACGACTTTCGGAGTTGGCACCTTTCCTCAACCACAGCGATGATTGCCTACATTCGCACCAATATTGTAGGTCCCCTACACGTATCACAAAAACATTGTTACCTATCAAATGTCATCGACCGCTTCACTCATGTACATGAAGCCATTCTGATAGAAACTGCAACGTACGCTTCATGTACATCTGCTTTAC
>NC_090758.1:26201944-26219444 GCF_036898095.1 Palaemon carinicauda | reverse complement strand
GGAAGATGACAGTTTTCACTTAAAAATAAATTAAGATACAGTACTCTCCTTTATTTTATATGTTCATATGTTTTAGATTTTATATATATGTACATACACATATAAGCAATATATATATATATATATATATATATATATAAATGGTGAAACGGTTTGTGTATCACTGATCAGCATACCTACACTAGTGAGGGCTGTCCAGACTAAGTTGGTTTGTTTTGAGTGATTAGCCCAAACTCTCCCACCATCACCAACACGTACTGGCAGGCATGTCTAAAGCCTTTGTCCTGCAGTGAAGTAGAAAAAGCTGCAGTTGTTTTTGCTGTTGTTCTGTACATTAGTATAATTTTAAATATTACTAGCTACGCTACAATCTAATAAGGAAAAGAAAATGCTATAAGATCAAATGCTCCAGCAAATAAAAATAGCCCTTCGAAGAAAGGAAATATTAAGACAAGCAGACTACATGAGAAGTAGTGAATAATTGATATAAGATATTTTAAGATCTGTAAGAAATTTAGAATAGATATGCTATATATAAACTATGAAGAGAGAAGTATGTTAACAAGTTCAACATAAAAAAAAAAACTGCTCTTCAAATTTGCTCATAATTGGAATTAAAAAATCTATAACACTTTGTAGTATTAAGCCTTATGATGGAGAAAGTAAGACTGGGAGAATTAACTGCATACATCGTTTTACGAACAGGATATGAAGTTCCATGGATTCAATTGCCCGATTAGGAAGATCATTGTACAATCTGATCATAACTTAAATATTGTTAATGGGAAGTAGTCTGGTGTTTCGAAAGTTCGTAAATGAAGGAGAAAAGCACTTGCTCTGTAATGCACAGGTCAAAAACATTAATACATATATCTCATTGTTCTCGATTTAATCACAATTATGAAAAATAAAATACTTTGTATATGTTTGCAGGGAAAGATTATATAATCCCTAGTTTTCAAATCGTATACGGAGAATATTTGAAGTATATTTTGATACAGAAAATAAAAAATGTATAATCTTTAGATAGGGACATATTAACTTCAATAATAAAACAGCTCTAAAATAGATGTTGATATAATGTCAGATCAACTGAAAAAAGTTATATAAACCATTTGGATTATTTCAGTTTAGTAAAAAAATTATTTCCATTTGATAATGGATTATTTTCATCCACATTAACACATTGGTGGTAATTGGAATTGAAAGCAAACGATTGTCACCTGGTGGGATTAGAAGTCGGGAAAGGGGGGGGGGGGAGGGGACTCTCTGGCGTATCCACAGTATTAAGTTAATTTTACAAAAAAGACCAAAATACTGTGTAGAGTTATCTGACGTGAAACTTCAAGTTTTATAAATATTTTTAGCAAAGAAATACTATATTAAGTTTTTTGTGTGTGTGTTTTTTTACTAAAGAGTCACGTTTATTATGTATAATCTCATAAAAAGGAGCAACGCTTTACGAATTCAGTACTTTACCAATTTGAATGATTTTGAAAAACGTCCTCTTTTCATGGAAGAGTTTTTAGGTGATTATAATTCCATGAGAGAGAGAGAGAGAGAGAGAGAGAGAGAGAGAGAGTTATCACCACGTAACACAATTGTAGTGTTATGGTTACTGGTATTGAAAATAGCTAGAGAGAGAGAGAGAGAGAGAGAGAGAGAGAGAGAGAGAGAGTTATTGCCGGAAACACTATTGAAGAGTTATGGTTAATTTTATTAAAGAGAGAGAGAGAGAGAGAGAGAGAGAGAGAGAGAGAGCAATCACCACGTAACACAATTGAATGGTTATGGTTACTGGTATTGAAAATAGCTAAATAGAGAGAGAGAGAGAGAGAGAGAGAGAGAGAGAGAGAGAACTAACGTGGTAAGTCCTTGAAATACAAAATTTGAAGAAGTCTATCACAAGAGAAAACATTTTCTGACAATAAAATTTTTCCATTTTAGCAATCGAATCAAAATATATTGAATGTAATTTTTAGGTTTAAATGGCGTTAGAGAGAGAGAGAGAGAGAGAGAGAGAGAGAGAGAGAGAGAGACTTGTATGTTTGAATAGCCTTGAAAGACTCAGAGTAGAAATCCTTTAGGAAAAGCCTATTTATGCTGTAAAGGGGAGAGAGAGAGAGAGAGAGAGAGAGAAAGAGAGAGAGAGAGAGAGAGAGAGAGAGAGAGAGAGAGAGAGAGAACTAATGTGGTAAGTCCTTGAAATACAAAATTTGAAGAAATCTATCACAAGAGAAAACATTTTCTGACAATAAAATTTTTCCATTTTAGCAATCGAATCAAAATATATTGAATGTAATTTTTAGGTTTAAATGGCGTTAGAGAGAGAGAGAGAGAGAGAGAGAGAGAGAGAGAGAGAGAGACTTTTATGTTTGAATAGCCTTGAAAGACTCAGAGTAGAAATCCTTTAGGAAAAGCCTATTTATGGTGTAAAAGGGACAGAGAGAGAGAGAGAGAGAGAGAGAGAGAGAGAGAGAGAGACTTTTATGTTTGAATAGCCTTGAAAGACTCAGAGTAGAAATCCTTTAGGAAAAGCCTATTTATGCTGTAAAGGGGAGAGAGAGAGAGAGAGAGAGAGAGAAAGAGAGAGAGAGAGAGAGAGAGAGAGAGAGAGAGAGAGAACTAATGTGGTAAGTCCTTGAAATACAAAATTTGAAGAAATCTATCACAAGAGAAAACATTTTCTGACAATAAAATTTTTCCATTTTAGCAATCGAATCAAAATATATTGAATGTAATTTTTAGGTTTAAATGGCGTTAGAGAGAGAGAGAGAGAGAGAGAGAGAGAGAGAGAGAGAGAGAGAGACTTTTATGTTTGAATAGCCTTGAAAGACTCAGAGTAGAAATCCTTTAGGAAAAGCCTATTTATGCTGTAAAGGGGAGAGAGAGAGAGAGAGAGAGAGAGAGAGAAAGAGAGAGAGAGAGAGAGAGAGAGAGAGAGAGAGAGAGAGAGAGAACTAATGTGGTAAGTCCTTGAAATACAAAATTTGAAGAAATCTATCACAAGAGAAAACATTTTCTGACAATAAAATTTTTCCATTTTAGCAATCGAATCAAATATATTGAATGTAATTTTTAGGTTTAAATGGCGTTAGAGAGAGAGAGAGAGAGAGAGAGAGAGAGAGAGAGAGAGAGACTTTTATGTTTGAATAGCCTTGAAAGACTCAGAGTAGAAATCCTTTAGGAAAAGCCTATTTATGGTGTAAAAAGGGGGAGAGAGAGAGAGAGAGAGAGAGAGAGAGAGAGATTTGAATTGAAGATTCAGTCGATAATTCATTACAAAAATAAATTAAATAAATTTCGTTGTAAAAAACTGTTGCAATATAAAAGTTACACATGAAATTTCTCTCTCTCTCTCTCTCTCTCTCTCTCTCTCTCTCTCTCTCTCTCTTATTTTTTTTTAGTTTTTTAGTCAATCCTGCTCTCTATTTTTCCATTAATCTGTAAATGATCAGTTAATAAAACAGTTTCAGTAAGACTATGGGTACTATAATTATCCCTATTTAATTCTTTGGAACAATTGTTATTTAAAGTAATTCAAAAGACAAATTCGCTATAAGATTTATAAATTTATCTCAACACTGAATCTTCGTAATTTCACTTAGAAGTGGATTTTGGATGACTTCTATCTTCGCTAAGGAGAAACAATTTACTGGCCCAGGAGATTTTGGCCTCTATTTAAGTAAACTCTGGAAATGGCTCAAGTAAATAACTTAACTCTTAAAAAAATAGTTTTTGAACTCTATATGCACACACACACACACACACACACACATATATATATATATATATATATGCAGAAGAACCACAGGGAAAATGAAAATACGGAATATACACTTGAGTCCTGACTAGTTTCGTGATACTTCCTCAGAGGACTGATTTATTGAGAGAGGTTTCTTACAATTTATAGGGAAAGCAAAAGTACGAACATACATATAGAGATTTAGAGAACAATGACACTCCCTTACCCACTACCCGGGCTTGACTCAGGTGTTGTGTAGGAGGAGTCCGCAAGCTCGTTAGACACCTGCTAAAAAGGGTCATTTCTAGTGGCGGGTATATTCTTATTTTCTTCTTATTTTACTTTCAGTACAGTTATTTATATGTCAATGCGGGTAGTCTTATCTATATAAATACATAAGCAAAACATACACAAACATACAAATATATATACATATATATACACATACATACATATACATATATATACACACATATATATATACATATACATACATATACACATATACATATATATATATATATATATATATACATACAGATACAAATACATATACATATACATAAATACTTACACATACATATACATATACATACACATACATATATACATATATATACACATACATATATACATATATACATATATACACATACATACATATGCATATATACATTTATATGTATACAACATTAATATCATAAACATATAATCATGTATATATCAATACTTATATCTAGCATACCACTATATAGTGCCAATATACTTATGCATACTATATAAAATAATTGTTTCCTTTAATGAATGGTAGCTTAGGTCTAAATATTAATTTCACACCGACGTTAATTATTCACAATACATTCAATTCTACATTAAGTGGTTAATGTTTTTTTTATATAGCTTACAAATCTCTTTACATATAAAGGCGTCGAGTTTATACATTCCATGACCAATATTCAAGTTGTTTTCAAAGGTTTCTTTTATGAAACTAGACTCTATGATGTTTCTTTCTACTAAGTTATTTGAATGAACCAATTTCTTTGCACCTGACCAATTATTAGGGTGATTTTTATCTCTAACGTGGGCAAAGAGTGCATTATTATCTTGAGCATACCTGACACTTTTCTTATGTTGTTGAATTTTCTTTTCTAGGGCTTTACCAGTTTGACCAATATAGTATTTTTCACAAGCATTGCATGGAATACGATATACACATCCCTTGGTAATGTCAGGAGAATTCTTTATTAAGGCTGTTTTTATTGTATTTTTACTCTTAAATGCTACATTTACATTGAAGTTTTTTAACAGTTGGGGAATTTCTTTAAATGAATCACAATAAGGTAGTACAAGTAAATTTTGTGTGTTATTTTGTGTGCAAAAAAATAAGTGGCGGGGAAAGGAAGAAATACGATGGATTGACGAACTATGATACACCCAAGTGCAAGGACATATCTGAACCCTTCTTTTTGCCATGGACTAATAGCGCTGATGATGATGGTATATAAGATATATGTAGACATAATACAATAATAAGATCGATAAAGAAGGGTATCCATATAACAGAATGCAAGCTTATTATAGGAGAGGCCGTATATCCTGGTGTTATATCTAGTAAACTATCTACAGTACTTTATGCCCTACACAGATCTCTACTTCAAGGAGGGCAGATGCTGATGGGGTTTTCATGCCGTATCATAGAGCCTGGGTCGACAGGAGAAGGTTCTGTCTCGGCTTCCTTTGACTCTGTTCGCTTCTCTCCACTTTCATGCTTCCTTGCCCTCATGCATGGATATGCAAATATATGTATATATCACATATTAGTCAGAAAACTACACGTGACAAATATAAAAGTGTAAAATCTACAGGAAACAGAAAAGTGTAAGACTAGGTACCAAACGCTTTCGTGTATTGCGTAAACATTTTACCCTGAAGAAGTGCTTATCACATATGCAAGCACTTTATTACCTGTTCTTTCACTTTCCTTTTTTTTTTTTTTTTTTTTTTTTTGAGGACTTTGCAATTATATGTATATATACATATATGCATATGTATTTATGTATTCTGTCATGGATACGTGAGAAAACTTACGTATATGATATTCTAACTACTTGTAAGAATAAAAATTAGACATGGGTAGGATATATAATAAGAATGATAGGTAACAGATATATATTAAGAATAACAGAATGGATTTTTAATAACTGCAAACGAAGTTGGGGAAGGAATGGAAGACGAGGGATTGACCAGCAAAAAGAATTTACATGTATAGATTGACATAAAAACCATAAACAAAAGCGAATGGAAGGACATGTATGAGGCATTTGTCGTGCAATGGAATAGCAGTGACTGATGATAATGGTACAAGTATGCTCTATATAGAGAGGTCTTATTTGACTTTTTTTCAATGTATATAAATTTTACTTTCTTCTAATCTTATGGCAGCATTTATGTTTATAACATACTCCTATTAGCACAAGAAACCGATTAAAGCGATCTTATAAAAGAAAACTAATACATTTCATATATGATTTTTATATGAATCTCTGTTTAGCAGATAAATATACATAAATTTCAAGTGTCTCATTTTATTAGGAGAAAAGTTATTGAATCATGATTTGAATATTTCTTAAAAGAGTAAAGGATCCATCAGTCTGACAGTTTGCCTCAGAAAATCACCTTTATGTTTGAGAAAAGGATCTGAAGAAAATACCTCGTTTTAAAAATCCATTTCTTTTCCAAGTTTCAGAACAATATTATATGTCTTCTGATATTTTATACTAGTGTATACAGGGATTGTCTGAAGTAAAAGTTCCTATAAAAAGAATGAGACTACTACTTTTATGATAATTATTTTATTATGCAAGAATTATAATTCTTGTATATTATGCTCATTTGTTACTTCATTTTGACCGGTTCCATACACTAGAGCTTGAATACCATTTATTTATTGATATTCGTACATTAATATAAACAGGAAAAAACAGTCCAGCAAAATGTATTTCATTCATCTGAAGAAACCTGGCATCCAATCGAATCTCGTCCTAACTTGGCAATGTTTACAAAACCTCTTTTGCTCATTTCCTCTTGGGATGTCATGAGGCACTATTGTCTCCACTCTAACTTTCCAGACTAAATGTTCTTCCTCTTTGTCTTTTTCTCGAGAGTATCCAACCTCGTAGATAGGTCATGAGGGATGTCTTCGTAGTCAACATTCAGAAATATATTAATATTTATTTTGTCTTTCCATTTGCGATTTGATAAAAGTATATGAAGAATTTTATCATTGTGTTTTATGAAGATTTGAATTTTTCATGGTAATAAACTCATTATATCCAATAGGGATTGAGTTTAATCATCACAGACTCATAAAGTTTATAGATTATTAAGAAAATATAACATTTCAGATATCTAGTTATTCTTTGGTATTGATAAATGTAATGCAACTAACCAAAACCAAATCTAATTTCCATTTCTAACTTGGTTTGCATATAATTCGAATTGTATTTTATAATACTTTTCTAATTCACTCTCAAAAAAACATAGCAATTGGGAAACGAATACTTTTTTTTTTTGTTTTTTTTTTTGTATTTCATAGATGTATCGAAACTTGTTTGTATTGTCATTTGATTTATTTATCATATTGGTGTATAAAATGTGATTTCATCTATCGTATAGGCCCTACATTGTGGATATGTTATCTTATTAGTTGGAAGGACATAATCAAATCTGATGGGTTTAGAGTTTATGATATGTAAATTTGCTACCTAACCTGAAAATACAGAACTTCTCTTCCACTTCATTCGTCTCTCTCTCTCTCTCTCTCTCTCTCTCTCTCTCTCTCTCAAGATACTGGTTACGGTTTCAGGATTTCATATTGTTGGTATTATAGCTATGATAATAATAATAATAATAATAATAATAATAATAATAATAATAATAATAATAATAATAATAATAATAATAATAATAATAATAATAACTGTTTATGAATAATCATAATGTTTGACCCTTAATGATAATATTCCTACTAATAATCATCATATTGATCATTAAGATTTAAAAGATATATCCCTCCCCCTATCTGACTTATATCTCTAAATATAGCCATTTTTTATTCCTTTTAGATTATTGTCATATTAACTGCATCCAGTAGACATATTAAGATATCTAAGCAACCCACTTCTCTCTCTCTCTCTCTCTCTCTCTCTCTCTCTCTCTCTCTCTTGCAAAACCTGATTTTTTCTTCCAACTGAAAGCTCTTTATATCACTTTGTGTATTTTTCTTCTGGATTTTGCTGGAATATTGAAGGGTTAATTATGGCACTCCACAGCAGCCTCGTCTAGGGGAGCTGGTTCTCTAGAGTAGCATCAATACCGAGTGTCTTTTGTGATTTGAAAGAAATATGTAATATTTTTTTTTTTTTTTTTTTTGGATGGAAGTTTTCATAGATAAAGCATTAGTAAGTCTTCTGGAGATTAGCCGTAGATGGACAATTTTGATTATTATTATTATTATTATTATTATTATTATTATTATTATTATTATTATTATTATTATTATTATTATTATTATTAATGTTGTTGTTGTTTTTGTTTTCGTTGTTGTTCGCAAACCTACCTCCCTGTTTAGATAAGCAGGCTGCTATAAGACAAAGGGCTCCAATGGGAAATAATAGCCCTGTAAGGAAAGATAATAATGAAATAAGTTCACTCCAAAAGAAAATATATATAAGATATTTCTGGAAGAGTAATAACATTGAAATAGAACCTGCACGTATAAACTATAAAAAAGATACTTTTGGTCGCCTTATTGTTCCTTCATAGTGAAATTTGAGAACTTGTATATCAGAGCTCTCTACTATTATTAGAGAGAGAGAGAGAGAGAGAGAGAGAGAGAGAGAGAGAGATGTGGGGCTTACTCGTATATAACTACAATTATGATTGTCCTAAACTGCTCCTTTTACTGTTGCATCATGAATAAGGACACCAGTCTATAGCTAAGATTCAAGAACGTTTCTTCTTCGTTTTGAAAAACCTCTGGACATAGTTTTTAAACTTAGATGCAAAGATGTCTTGTAATATAAAAAAAAACATAAAGTTGAAAATCCCTTAATCAAATAAATGGTATTTGCATGCAAATTTTCAATCCATAGTTTAGTGTAGAGAAAGCAGCGCTCTGGGTTAGAACAAAACTTTGCGCCATCTATCGGTTTTTATAAGGAAGGAATTTAAAGTCTTCTTGGAAATGTTTAGCCCAAGCACCAATCGACAAACACACACACACACACTACTAGGGGGACAAGTCATTTGTACGAGATGGGGGAGAAAGGGCTGGCAATTTCTCGTTATATGACTATTCTTACTACTAATGTTTATCCTCTTGTGATTATAGTAATATATAAATATATCAATTATTAAAAAGCATATTGTCGGCAATATAAAAAAGTTAATTTGATTCTTTATAAGAATCCTATAACTTAAGTATCTTTTTCTTTTTACAGTCGATGTTAATGTTGTCACCTGGTTGTGACGTCATTGGCTTTCCAAGGATCTCTCGTCATGCAGGTTTCCCTGTTTTGCCAATAGATGGAATCACCTTGCACTTTATTGACATATAGGAATTTTATTGTGTGGGGGGGGGGTGGTAATGGATGGAAGTTTTATAGAGAGTTCTTGACATTAACAGTTTACACCAGATATACGACTCGCTGTTTAATTCTTAGACTACTCTGGTTTTCGTACAGTTTAAGATCAAATATGTGCACCACTAGTTATTGGGTACTTTCATATTCTTAAGGTTTAATAGTCTTTTGATAAAGATATTTTTAATCATGTTATAATTATATGTTCTTTTATAACGCCTCGGGATACAGGCCATAAATATATTTCTTCCATTTAAATCTGAAATTGTATTTATTATTGAAACAAGATAATGAGAAATGTGATTATGAATTAAGAATCAACTTTCCATGTAAAACACGAACTAACGGTAGTGCCAGAGTTTATTATTCACATGAAGAATAAGGAATTTGATAAACAACCAGTTTATGTCTAACATATTAAGATGAGACTCGGTAGCTAAAATTGGGTATAATGGAAGACTTGAAACATTTTAAATGGATAAATTGATCACCAAAAATCTTAAGCAGAGTTTTGCAAGAATCCTGTATCGTTTCCCTCTGACTTTTTCAATAAGAAATTTGAAATTGAAGAATCACACCTATCAGAAGAGGGAACCACAATTTTCTTAAACCTATCGTAGGTAGATTCTTAGAGTAAATTTATGTATCTGTGTTATTTTCATATTTGCAAATTTATAAAATCATATTACAAGCCTTGAAAATAGGAGACAACACTTTTTTATAACATTTTATTTAAACACATTAATTGAGTTTCCCAAAGACCTTCCTTCATAGACATCTCTTTGAAAGTTTCTAGCTTCAAAATTCATTCGACAATTTTTTTCGTGTTGGAACCAACACTAAAAACGAGCTGTTTTTCGACTAATGATAAACTAATGAGTGAATCTGTAGAGGTTAAAGATAGTTTTAGTAAAAAAATTAGTAAACTATTACTATCATTAAATCTAGTTCTTTTGATAATTTACATTAAAGATAAAATTACCGTAGACTTTCTATAGTTTAAATGCCGGAGGAAAGTATCAAGATGGCACTAGGGAGGGCAACGTAATGGCTGCTGTTTTTTTTTTTTTTTTATTACTTCTTATTTCATCATATAACTGGCCTTCCTGATGAAATGGGGGGAAAAAATGCCCTATCCACAGGCCGGCCACGATAATTCTCTCATTGTTATTATTATTATTATTATTATTATTATTATTATTATTATTATTATTATTATTATTATTATTATTATTATTATTATTATCTTAGTGACAGCTCTGTTTTGAATTAATATGTTATTAGCCATAGAGGATAATACCCCAGTGATCCATTTTAACATTGTTACTGATCTTCAGGTATTTTATATACAATGATCATTACTTTTCATACAGTTTATTTATTTCCTTATGTCTTTTCTTAATTAGGATATTTATCTTCTTATAGTTGTAGAGTTTTAGTCTGTGAGCCAGGACCAGATTTTTCACTAATTGGTACCACCCAGGGTGGCAAATCCTAGTGTTGATTTTTAGAAAGATACATACCTACCGCTAATATTTTCATGTGATAACCATTGCTGTGTGGTAGCTTAAGTATGGTTATGAGCCGTTAAATAATATCACCCTGTTAACTCAAAAACCTGGATTTTTCCCCTTAAGCTGGTAATACCTAGTTTATATATTTCTATTGACTGGATATCAGGTATTGGCTACATGTATTTGTGTATTTATAAAGAAACTAGACCCCTAGATACCTAATTATATTGGTTCTGTTTTTTTTTTTTTTTTTTTTTTTTTTTTTAGGTAAAACAGCCCAAGAGGAAAAATTAGGGGGTGGGGTAAGTTCTTGTCCCACAAAATTTAAACAATACACTTCAGATGCATCACATCCTACTTGGCTGCTTAAGGCATGATCAGACAACATTTCAAGGACTTACTTGTCAATGTGCGAGACAAATTGGTAACAGTAACTGCTGTTTCCTTGGAAATTAAGAAATCAATTTAGAAATATTTGGCGTTTCTGGTCCGATCAGCTTACCAGCTTCGCCGTGTAGTTTTACTAGTTGTGTTTTTACATCTGCCTTATTAACTAGCATAATACACTGAAACAGACTACTCTATGTATACATAAAAGGAAAGAAAAAATCAAAACCACAAACTATGCCATGTGCCCTTTTATGTGGTATAAAAGAATGCATACATAATATCACTATAGGAAACAGGTAGGGAATAGTGTTATTGTTCAAACAGACGTTATTTACGCATGCCCATTGTATACCATAAGCAAGCTATATCCACTACAATATAGCTTCATGTTCTTGTTAACTTTATGGTTTTTTGTACATATATCGACAAAAATACCAGTTTTAATCATTTTTATCATCATCATAATCATCGTCCGAGTCATCCAGGTCAACTTCAACATCTTTTGCTTCTTCGATGTTCTGATTGGAGCATGTTTGAAGCCTACACATATCAGTACACTTTAGTCCATTTGTCAGGCATGTACAGCCTGGAAGTATACATTCATGAACACATTGGTAAGACATTAGTTGCAACACAGCATCTGGTGCCGGCAATCCTTCCATCCATTCTATGGTGAGAATCCCATCGTCTGAGGTCCACCCATGACCGTTGGGATTTGGAACTGCTGGGTTGCTACTAAGTGAGCGCCTCCAAATAGCTGCTTGATAGTTAGCCCTCTGAAGGTTCATGTAGAGAAAGTCATTGCCTAGTGGAAGCTGGCTGGACTCCACCTTTCCATGTTTCGCACAGAAGATATGATAACGCAGCTCATTGACATCACAGGTGGTGGAGGAAGATGCATAAATTCGACAAACAAAGTCTTTAAGCTGTTCTAACAGACCTAATGATACATCCAATGCTTCACCAAGATGCTTGAAGGCTTGTTGGTAGGTTTCCTTTGCTTTCATTTGCTTTTGTGCACTTAGCTTGCCACGACCAGCAAATGCACTAAAGGTGTCGCAACCAGTGAGAGCGTGTAAGGCTATGAGGCTTTGACAGACATCTCCAATAGCACTTGCAAGTTTTATTATATCTATATAACGAGTACGGTTACTTGTCACGCACTTCTGATATAATGGGCATTGTATCACACCACTGTACGAAAAACTCAGTATGAGGACATCAGTATCTTCTGCAGTGGTAATGACAGATCTATATCCATCGTCAGATGCATGCTTGGCATGTAAGAAGACACTTGTAAAAGCTTCCTCTTGTATTGAGATCAGCGATTCAATCTCACTGAAGTTATAATTGATCAGCAGATAACACTTTTCCCCACAGGTTGTTATATATACTTATCATTCGCCTTAATTCTATTTGCAGGCTGCTTACATTGCTCTACATAAAACTCTATAAGACGCATTTTGTTTTCAGAGCTCCACAGGAACTTTCTCCATTGAAGAATGGTATGACCAGGAGAAATGTTCTTCCACTGTGTGGCACCAGCAGAACCTCTGTTACACCTTCTTCTGCTTTTTTATTGATGTTTCCCAATACACTTCAAACACAATATCAATTCGCTTACTGTGGGCACCTTCTCAAAAAACCCTCAGCAAGCACAGAATCGGCAAGCATGCGAAGGTTTTTATATCACCTTTCATTTTCTGAACCAGGCTCATTCCATCAATTATACATACTGATGGCTCTGGCATAGTTGCAGCTGATGTAGTATTCTTTTCCTATTCCCTGGCAAGTGCGGCTTTGTTTGTTTTCACAAAGTTCCATTAGTATTTGACAGAGCCCATGGCAAAGGCTCAAGTGGATGTGCAAGAACATCTTTGATGCACAGTTGTCTACTTTCAGCGACAATTATCATATGGCCAAACCAGGTTTTGTCTGTCTTCAGAATCACTTCCTTATTGGCTGTCTATTGCTGTGTTGCTTTTTCTTTATATGTGAGAAACTTTTCAGATTCTGCTTCTTCATTGTATCATGGAATTCAGTTGAGGGCGGATTAGTCACCAAACAATCCTCCTTAAATGTCTTGTAGGCTGCTTCTCCAACACTATGAGCTCTGAGAAGGTCACTTTCTATATCAGGTGGTACCAAGACACCCGTAGACAAGCACACCAAATCCTTTTGACCTTGACTTATTGGATCTATCCAACTTTTCTCCATTAGTTCTACACAGGCTTTCACATCAGCTTCATCTTTTTTAATTCTAAGCATTTGTAAGTCTGAGTGACAGACCTTTGAGGAAGAATCGTTACCTAACCAAGTGTCTTAACTGCCTAAGATATGAACTCCTGTACTCTGACGTAAGGTAGTATCTGCTGACGGCCTCTAGCTTAAGACTGAATTCTTTGGTCCCCCCAGAGGTCTATGTGTCCTTGTTCACCGTCTCTTCGATGGTTTTATCCACTGAAATTTTTCCAAAGGGATTTTTGGACCCAAGCTGAACTGAGAAACCACCTTGAATAAAATGTTCATAAACATCTGGATGGAAGTGAATACTTATTCTTTATTCTAAATATATCTTACACAGTCAAAGTTATCTAACCTAAATAGCCTTAACACATGTAAACTCAATAAGGTGTAGTGATATCCAATAATAATCACGATACGGTACATCCCAGTAATGTACAAGATTCCATCATCATCAATATGATTTAGGAGGAAGTGACTCAAACTAATTGACTTCAATGGAAACTTTGAAAAGAGTAAAGATTGCACATTATGATTGAGAATCTTACCTACATCATCTACTTCTTAGCATTTCAGAAAAAAATGAAAATTCTGAAAAGAATATCTTCAAAAATGTCTTCAACCGCTACAAATCTGAAGAAAAACTCACTCAATTTAAATACAGTCGTCTTATCTTCCAACATTATCATGGGTTAACACACCAATTATTGACAGAAAACCCCTACTTTTACAACAAATTACAAACGTTGTAAAAATAGAAAAAAAAAATAAAAACAAATAAAAAATAATAGCGAAAACTTTGAGGGGCCTAAAAATATATTAAAGCTACTCTGTTGAAGACGTTATCACATTTAAATGTACTTATAGGGACCCAATCAACAAATTGGTACTAAAATAGTTTTGCCACCAGAGGTGGTACCGATATCTTGTCTGGCTCTTGGACTATTTGTAGCATCCTACTTTTCATGTGAGGTTGTAGCATTGTTATAATAATAATAATAATAATAATAATAATAATAATAATTAATAATAATAATAATAATGATAATAATAATAATAATAATAATAATAATAATAATAACAATAATAATAATAATAATAATAAACTGAAGGCAACCTTTCTTCCAATCTTTATCCGTGTATCTGTCTGTCTGTGAGTCTTCCCTCTAAGTCGTTGTAAAAATAGAATACAATAAAAAAAAGAAAATCTGCATTTATGACGTTATGCTTAGATACGACCCCCACTGCAGATATGAGGGTGCGATAGGTGATATTGCATGCAATCTTTCGACGATAAAATTAGACAAATGATGAAAAATTGTATGAAACTGCATGAGCTATATGCTAAAAAGGTTACGGTTTCGTATAAATATGAATAGATAATCTCGTAAAGATCGTCTAGTAAATTATAAAACGTTATAGAAGAAAGATATTTTTTTACCGGTTTTGCACGATGTTTCAATTCTCATAAAAAAAGAGAATTTGTTATTGAGTGGATGAAGATAAAACGGGAAGATAAGAGATTAAAAGTGGAGATCTGAAGATGGAATGAATCTTGGGAAGATCAAAAGAAAAGGGAGAGCAGAGTACAATGACCGTGTTCTTTTAATTCATTGTTATTTATTTTTTTCCCATTTTTATTTAGTTGGCGTTATTTTCTTATACGTTTTTTCATAGGTTATCTATTTTCGAAGCTGTTTTGCTTCTTCTTTAATGTGAGATTAATAAAAGTATTCATGCACACATACACACACACACACACACACATATATATATATATATATATGTGTGTGTGTGTGTGTGTGTGTATATATATACATATATATATATATATATATATATTTATATATATATATATATATATATATAAATATATATATATATATATATATATACATATATATATGTATATATATATATATATATATACATATATATACACAGTATATATATATATATATATATATGTATATATATATATATATATATATACGGAGAGAGAGAGAGAGAGAGAGAGAGAGAGAGAGATTCCATGAACATGTAAACAAAGATTGTATATATCAAACACATTTACGACAATTATTGGTCAATACAGTCACCTGATTTTTGAACTGACAAAACCCTGTTGAACTGAAGGCCAACCTTCAAACAAGAAACCAGGTTAGACAAACGATTGTTCCTGCAAATGCATCTCGGGCTAAAACTAAGCTAAACAATTACTTTACAATAGTTGAATAATTTTTTGAGCTTTATTCAGTTTTCTTAAATAATATACCAGTGAGTGCTACGTTCCATTCACTTCTTTAAACAACACTCCTCCTATGCCAATGTCACTAGCATCGATCGCTAAATTAAATTCCTTGCTAAAATCAGGTAACAATAATACTGGCTCGTGGAGCATTACGGCCTTTAATTTACTGAAAGCTTCTACGCATTCCTCATCAAATACAAAACTTCGTCACTTGTTAGAAAGATTATTTATGGGAACGCTTATTTCTGAAAAATTGGGTACAAATCTACAGAAATATGAAATCATCCCGAAAAATCTCACGGCCTGCTTTTTAGTTGTTGGGATAGGGAAATTGATGATAGCTTCTGTGTTCCCACTATTAGGACAAATCTTCCCGACACCCACTTTATGCCCTATATAAGTGATATAAGTTTTCACAAATTTACATTTCTTGATATCTAGTATAAGGTTTGCTTTTTTAATTTTCTTCGGGACTTTAGCTGAAATTCGTAAATGTTCTTCCCAAGTTTCTGAAATATAATAAGATTATCTAAATTATCAATAACATTTACAACTATTTTCATTAATCTTTGGAAAGTACTGGCTGCATTTCTTAACCCAAAATGCATTTCTTTAGGTTCATAACTACCGAACGGTGATATAAAAATGAATATTTTCCTAGCTCGTCTGCTTAGAGGTACTCGCTAATAATTTTTGACCAAATCAAGCTTGGAGATGAATTTAGCATTTCCATTCTTATCAAAGCAATCATTGATACTGGGAAGTGGAAAATTACGTAGGTTGAATAAATTTGGTACTTTATTAAGTAAAAGTGACGATTTTTGAAGACGGGCCAACTTACTCAGAGAAAAGGTTTCGAACACACTCGTTACGTAACTTATGACGGCATTTCTTCCCTCTTTCTCGATCGATGATTGGCTATACGTAACGAAGGCTATACCTCTGCCAACAATGACACAAAAGTTTAAATAAAAGCAAAGCAGTACACCTTTATGAACTCTGAAACCTCTCTACTGATAATTGTCATAATGAACAAACCAACAAAATATGTTAATAAATACAAAAACACTTAGATTATTAGTCTAACTCCCAAAATAAGTTTCCTAAAAAAATTACAGTCTACTTTATAGGTCACAGTATGATTGACAAGGTGTAGGGAATAGTTGGTAATTTTCAAAAACGTAGTAGACAAGCTTGATTTGATGACTGCTATACCCAATGTCAAGCAATTTTTATTTATTGTCTATCTACCTACATATTTACTGAAAAAAAAGCCGGTACCGTATTTTTGGCTTTAAATAATTATCGTCAGAATGATGACTTCATGAGGCTCCACCCACTTTGGCCTCGTTATAATTCAGGATAACACTGAAGGCTATCATGGGCATTGTTGGATTATAAAATTTAAATTCTGGCTCTAAAAACTCAATTCTCGAGTAGTTGTAAGAAGTGCTAAATGATCCTCAAGGATCCCAGCAGTTGGTCTAAACGTTTAACTCATGGATTCTACTGTTGCCGGCATTACTGCTACAGTAGTATTACTACGCTAGCACAGATACCCCACCCACATTTATGTATCGTTCCAACCATTCATAAAGTCTTTGTCATGTTTTTTCACTGTGCAATAAGCCATGGCCTCCTCAGAAATTAAGTTTAACATTAGATGATAGGTTATTTCATTAAGCTGACAAATTATGGCTACGGGGTATGTTAT
>NC_090758.1:26184444-26189444 GCF_036898095.1 Palaemon carinicauda | reverse complement strand
AATGTTATGAGATGTACGAGAAGGGAAGGTTGTGCAAGGTTGAATGCCATGTTGAATGGAGAGTTTCTTGAGGAGGTGGCTCAGTTTAAGCGATGTGGAAAGTGATGACGTTTTAGGGAAAATGATGGAGAGTTGTTGCAAGCAGTTAAGAGATATTACGTGGGTAGTAAAGAAGTGTTAAGGTAGGAAATGAATTGAGCGAGTGGTTCCCAGTGAGAGTGGGGCTGAGACAGGGTTGTGTGATGTGGTTATGGTTAGTTTCGACCTGGCCTTTCATTAGAAGGGGCCAGCGTTCGATCCCAAGTATGAGGTAGAATTTATTTCTATTTGAACACGATGTTGTGTTGATATTTATCCATATTGACTCATTAGGGGTAATTTGAATGAATTACTACCAATTTTGTCACGTGGTGGGCCGGGAAGTCGAGGGAAAACTCAATGGTAAGAGACTGATGTCTCGCCAGGTAAATCCTTGAACTGCTGGGTTAGCAGTTAGGTTCCGACTTCTTTTATGGCCTCTCGGGGCATGGTTGGTTTCCACCTGGCCTTTCATTAGAAGGGGCCAGCGTTCGATCCCAAGTATGAACTAGAAATTTATTTCTATTCGAACACGATATTGTGTTGATATTTATCCATACTGACTCATTAGGGGTAATTTGAATGAATTACCACCAATTGTGTCATGTGGTGGGCCGGGAAGTCGAGGAAAACTCGCTGGTAAGAGACTGATGTCTCACCAGGTAAATCCTTGAACTGCTGGGTAGCAGTTAGGTTACGACTTCTTTTATGGCCTCTCGTCGCATGGTTGGTTTCGACCTGGCCTTTCATTAGCAGGGGCCAGCATTCGATCCCAAGTATGAGGTAGAAATTTATTTCTATTTGAACACTATGTTGTGTTAATATTTATCCATATTGACTCATTAGGGATAATTTGAATGAATTACTACCAATTGTGTCACGTGGTGGCCGGGAAGTCGAGGAAAACTCGCTGGTAAGAGACTGATGTCTCGCCAGGTAAATCCTTGAACTGCTGGGTAGCAGTTAGGTTCCGACTATTTTCATGGCCTCTCATGGCATGGTTGGTTTCGACCTGGCCTTTCATTAGAAGGGGCCAGCATTCGATCCCAAGTATGAGGTAGAAATTTATTTCTATTTGAACACGATGTTGTGTTGATAATTATCCATATTGACTCATTATGGGTAATTTGAATGAATTACTACCAATTGTGTCACGTGGAGGGCCGGGTAGTCGGGGAAAACTTGCTGGTAAGAGACTGATGTCTCGCCAGGTAAATCCTAGAACTGCTGGGTAGCAGTTAGTTTCCGACTTCTTTTATTGCCTCTCGAGGCAGGGTTGGTTTCGACCTGGCCTTTCATTAGAAGGGGTCAGCATTCGATCCCAAGTATGAGGTAGAAATTTATTTTTATTTGAACACGATGTTGTGTTGATATTTATCCATATTGACTCATTAAGAGTAATTTGAATGAATTACTACCAAGTGTGTCACGTGGTGGGCAGGGAAGTCGAGGAAAACTCGCTGGTAAGAGACTGATGTCTCGCCAGGTAAATCCTTGAACTGCTGGGTAGCAGTTAGGTTCCGACTTCTTTTATGGCCTCTCGTGGCATGGTTGATTTCGACCGGGCCTTTCATTTGAAGGGGCCAGCATTCGATCCCAAGTATGAGGTAGAAATTTATTTCTATTAGAACACAATGTTGTGTTAATATTTATCCATACTGACTCATTAGGGTAGTTTGAATGAATTACTACCAATTGTGTCACGTGGTGGGCCAGGAAGTCAAGGAAAACTCGCTGGTAAGAATCCTTGATCTGCTGGGTAGCAGTTAGGTTCCGACTTCTTTTATGGCCTCTCGTGGCATGGTTGGTTTCGACCTGGCCTTTCATTAGAAGGGGCCAGCATTCGATCCCAGGTATAAGGTAGAAATTTATTTTTATTTGAACACGATGCTGTGTTGATATATATCCATATTGACTCATTATGGGTAATTTGAATGAATTACTACCAATTGTGTCACGTGGTGGGCCGGGAAGTCGAGGAAAACTCGCTGGTAATAGACTGATGTCTCGCCAGGTAAATCCTTGAACTGCTGGGAAGCAGTTATGTTGAGACTTCTTTTATGGCCTCACGTGGCATGGTTGGTTTTCGACCTGGCCATTCATTAGAAGGGGCCAGCATTCGATCCCAAGTATGAGGTAGAAATTTATTTCTATTTGAACACGATATTGTGTTGATATTTATCCATATTCACTCATTATGGGTAATTTGAATGAATTACTACCAATTGTGTCACGTGGTGGGCCAGGACGTCGGGGAAAACTCGCTGGTAAGAGACTGATGTCTTGCCAGGTAAATCCTTGAACTTCTGGGTAGCAGTTAGGTTCCGACTTCTTTTATGGCCTCTCGTGGCATGGTTGGTTTCGACCTGGCCTTTCATTAGAAGGGGTCAGCATTCGATCCCAAGTATGAGGAAGAAATTTATTTCTATTAAAACACGATGTTGTGTTAATATTTATCCATACTGACTCATTAAGGGTAATTTGAATGAATTACTAACAATTGTGTCACGTGGTGGCCGGGAAATCGAGGAAAACAAGCTGGTAAGATATTGATGTCTCCAGGTAAATCTTGAACTGGTGGGGTAGCAATTAGGTTCTGACTTCTTCTATGGCCTTTCGGGGCAAGGTTGGTTTCGACCTTGCCTTTCATTCGAAGGGGCCAGCTATCGATCCCAAGTATGATGTAGAAATTTATTTATATATATATATATATATATATATATATATACATATATATACTATATATATATGATAAATTTTGCACATTTACACGTTTTTTTTCATATTCAAATAAGCCATATATATTTTTCATACATTAATGTCTGGATTCTCGACCTCGGGATCTGAGCCCCAGGAGAAATCACACAAAGACAAGAGCTTGGGTGTGGCCAAGTGGCTTAGTCACTGTCTATACAAGCTTGCTGACCAGGGTTCGATTCCCGGCCGGACCCAAGCTCTTGTCTTTGTGTGATTTCGCCTGGGGCTCTGATCCCGAGGGCGTTAAGAAAATCCAGACATTAATGTATCAAAAATATATATGGCTTATTTGTATATATATATATATATATATATATATATATATAATCTCCTAACTTCCTCAGAACATATTTTGTCTTCGGAGAATGATTTTGGCGAATCATTTTTTTTTCGTTTGCCGTAATTATTGAAACTCTTATTGAATCTGTAAGGATTGTGTTGGTCTTGCAAGGGAGAGAGGGGAAGTTCAATTCTCTCTCTCTCTCTCTCTATCTCTCTCTCTCTCTCTCTCTCTCTCTCTCTCTCTTTCATCTCAAAATTAAGAACGTAATAGTTTTATTTTGGTTTTATAAAACAGAGGTGTAAATTTTAATAGAATATATTTTTAATCAAGAAAGTATTTGAAATAAATCAAACCAAAGGTCTCTCTCTCTCTCTCTCTCTCCTCTCTCTCTCTCCTCCTCTCTCTCTCTCTCATTTCCCAATTAAAAATGTAATAATTTTATTGTGATTGTTGAAAACACTAGTGTAATGTTAAATTTAAATCCTTTATTATCTAGAAAGCATTAAAAAAAAATAAAATAAAAACTCTCTCTCTCTCTCTCTCTCTCTCTCTCCTCTCTCTCTCTCTCTCTCCACATATGACTTTTCATTTTACAATGAAGAGCGTAATAATACTATCTTGGTTTTATACTACACAGGTATAATATTTAATTAAATACCTTTTTAAACTAGAAAGAATAGAAATTATATGCAACTCAATATCTCTCTCTCTCTCTCTCTCTCTCTCTCTCTCTCTCTCTCTCCATATACATATACCTCCAAACTCTAGAAAAACTATTAAATTGAACAAAACTAACTACTTTAGATATGTTATATAACCCCATCGTGAAAGAGTGTATTGAAACCGAGACTTTACTGACGTTATTGAGTTATAATAGGACATTAGGAGTCCTTAGTCGTACTGACACCTAACTCCTGAGGCTGAAGGATCCTTTATAGTATCCACAAGGATCTATCCACTAATTGAATAGCCCACAAGAACTCTCATATGGTTAATGGATTTTTTTACTTAAGTTTGTGTTCTGTTTGCGTATATTTGTTTAAAATCCACACGTTGGAGGCATTGTTGAGTATGGTATTATAAGACTAGTCAGATCTCATACATAATTAAAAATAGGAAAATTTAAATTTCTCTGAACTCTCAGTAAATGAGAATATTATTAGTGCGTTTTATGTAAAAACATGTCATACTCCAAAATCTATTTTAAAGAATACAAATTAATAAAAGATATTCATAGTCTTGGTAGTTTACTTATATTTGTGTGTTGGTATCACTGATAGGTATTTGCTGTCAGTACATTATTATCCCAAAATGATTAATTCTGACTTATCAAAAACTATTGTCAACATATTTTATTTGAATTGAATAATAATAATAATAATAATAATAATAATAATAATAATAATAATAATAATAATAATAATAATAATAATACTCTTCCCAAAATGATTCTTGAATATCTTAATTTTCTATTTAGCCGTCATTTTAGATGGTTGCTTCAATTAATTTTTGAATACCATTTATGTATTCATTTTCATCCCTCAATATAAAACGGGAAAAAAAATTGATTCCAACACACCATCTCTCATTCATCTGAAGAAACCTGGCACCCAATCCACTCTCGTCCTCACTTAGCAATGTTGACAAAACTTCTTCTCATTTCTTCTTTTGACGTCCTGAGATACTATTGTCTCATCTCTAACCTTCCAGACTAATTCTTATTTCTCTACGTCTTCTTCTTGAGAGGTTTTTTCCTCTTGAAAAATCCTGACTGATGTTTTGGTAATCAAAAGTCAAAAAGATATTAATATTTCTTTTGTCTTTTGATTCCAAGGTGGCCGAAAAGATATGAAGGAATCTAGTTTTGAGTTTTTGTATAAGA
>NC_090758.1:26176944-26179444 GCF_036898095.1 Palaemon carinicauda | reverse complement strand
TCCCGCAACTTGAATATTATTAACTACATTTACTTGTTGTGGCTTTGTTTCATTTTTTTGCAAAAACTTGAGTTAACACGGGATCAAGGTCAGGACACTTAGACATGTGTTTCTTTATCTGTTTATATACATCCAATTCCGTACTTGCAGCGTTAACTTTTTATCAAAAAACTGCACTAAAGCTTCAGGCAACATAAGTGTCATGCAAGTTAAATACATTAATCGTAAAAAATCTTTCACGGAGATGTTATCTCTAGTAACCCAAGTGGAATTACCTAAAATATCTTGATATTCCTTAAGCCTATCATCTATGAGAGGTGCTCTCTCAATAACATTAAGCTGAGTCATAGTGGCTTGATTAAGTGTATTTTTTAACGTTAATACTACATCCAAGGCTTCTTCACCCTCATAGACCGCGCGTAAACTAACTTTGAAATCATCCCAGGTAACTGCTTCTTGAAATGAAACACCTCTTAAATACGCACTCGCATCCCCCTTAGAAAAATCTATAAAACTTTCAGCTTCTTGTAATTGTACAAAAGGGTCTACGATTTGTTTGGCATTTAAATGGGCATCAACAGATGAAAACCATGACTCCACATTTTGAGGCAAGAACCCATTAACCCGTCCCTGAAAAGGAAGGATTGCTGATCTAGCATTTACAAGCGTCACAATCGGGAGGGGGTTAACATGTCTTGCTGGTGCGTTACTCGGTCCCGGGGCTGGGCTCACAGGGGGCGTCATGTTTACGGTATTTCTTTTCCTATCTCTTCGACCCCTTGCAATTCTATCAAAATATCTATATGAATACAGACGTCCACTGCGTAAACGCATAAGCACTAAATGATAAAGATTATAACAAAATTTCCCAAAACAATGATACTAATACAAAGACATTTCCCGAGAATTTCTGAAAGAAAACGGAACACAAAGATATTTCCCGAGAATTTGTGAAAGAAAACGGAACACAAAGATATTTCCCGAGAATTTCTTAAAGAAAACAGAATTAGCACAGAGAAAAAATTCTAGATGAGAATTCAGAGTTGAACACAGTTTCCTTTAATGAAAGGAAATAGAAGATTAGCAAACAACTCACCCCAGTAATAATCGCCTATCGACTCGTGGTAACTACACCTCACTGCTCAATAGTAAAATGAATAAGAAAATGTACTTAGCTTATATGGCGTTGTGTGATGTCGTCATTTCCTCTCTCTCTCTCGATTTTTGGGTGAATGTTTTCGGTCCGATTTCCTCTCTCTCTCTTGATGTTTGGGTGAATGTTTTCGGTCCGATTTCCGTTGAATGTAGTGCTTCCTGGATATGTTTTGTAAGCGTTGAACGTCAGTCCTTGGTTTTCTTAGGATGTTGATTGAAGATCCAGTTCATCAGTTTATATATATAACATTCATTAAATTTTTCCCTTCTTCGATGGACTATGATACTTATTCACAATTGAAGATTCATTACTGTTGATTTCTTGAAGATCGTTCTCTGGTTTTTAGAGTTTTATTCGCTAGTTCTTGAAGATCTTTCTCTGATTCTTAGAGTTTTATTCGCTGGTTCTTGAGTTTTGCCGCTGCCACCATTTATTAGTGTGCTACTGTTGTTAACACACATTAAGTATGTTAGTTGGTATGTTACATCTTCAATGTAAGTCAAGTAAGTTAACTTTAAAATGGTTTATTCTTTAAAAACAACAGTGTTAACATATCCATCACAGGAGTATAGCTGGTTTGGTCGGATGATCATTCCGTTTGATGTCTTAGTAATAACTGGCTAAGATATCAATATCACAGATATCGTATAGTCAGTTATCTCAGCATTTAAACACATAATGTAAACTAAATATTAGTATAGGAAGACACCTGCATCCGGTGGCGACACAACTCTTTCTCACGATTCGTATTTGTGTTTATTCTTCATAAAAATGTTACATTGCTGAGATCTGGTATTCGCATCCTGCTATGATCTGACTACAGCACTTCTCACACTAGCTTCTACTTCCACAATGACCTATTACGTCATATGTTTTAAACATGTGATATATGATTATTACAGATGTATCGCCGGAACCCAGAAAGTGGCGTGCCATTATTACATAGAAGATCCTTATCAGAGACAGAGGAAGCAAGTGATAAAGGTGACCTTAACAAGGTTGTGAAGATTTGGATGGAGGTGACCTAGATGCTTGGGAGAAGGTGTATAAATGTAGATATCATCACCTTGACGAGAAGGGCACAATTAGTAGCAATATCAGAAGGTCAAAGGCTGTAAGGATAAAAGGTGGAAGTTTGGAGCAGTTCAGTTAAGAAAAAGAAAGAATATAGGTAGTAGGTTGGCCAGGGCACCAGCCACCCGTTGAGATACTATCGCTAGAGAGTTATGGGGTCTTTTGACTGGCCAGACAGTACTACATTGGATCCTCCTCTCTGGTTACGGTTCATTTTCCCTTTGCCTACATACACACTGAATAGTCTGGCATATTCTTTACATATTCTCC
>NC_090758.1:26156944-26169444 GCF_036898095.1 Palaemon carinicauda | reverse complement strand
GAGAGAGAGAGAGAGAGAGAGAGAGAGAGAGATTATCTAGAGTTGGAGAGATATAGGAAAGGAAAAAGTATTTTGTCTTTATGAAATATAAAAGTTCATATTAGGTAGATAGATAGATAGGTAAATAGATATCCTAAAATAAGGGTTTTGGGAAATTCTGTCAAACTCGTTCCAACAAATAAAAATTAATTAGCATAAAGTAAAATTTTAATTTTAACTTGGTCTATAATCTTTTTTATTAATAACTGGTAACAAAATACTGATTTAAAACGGTCATTAGGAAAAAAAAAAGATAGATGCATCTTATAGAAATCCTACTTCAGTACATATATTGAATTCTAATACATTGAGGAATGTAAAAGCAAGACATTGGGAGGTGACTTAGAGACAAATGGAATGCAACTATCTTTATTATGAGGCGGCCTGAGTATATTTGTAACCTGTTTCAGTCGAGAACAGCAATATAATATAACACAATTATGTAAGAAAATACAGGTATAACCAGGTTATTAGTGCGAGGGGAGACCGATAGTGACAATACATGTAAAAAAACAAAAACAGAAATTATCTTACAGTGTACGAATGTTTATGAAACACGTGCAGTACATGGCTCACCGATAAAAAAGACATACATATGAAAAAGGGTTCCCTGCTCATGAGAGGCATACTGTAGGCTGGTCATCTGGCAATCGATACGTAGGGTTCAGGCGTGCAACAAATCAATGGGGAAGAGCCCGTGTATTTGGGTGTTAACGGTGCCTTCCTACTTTTGTTGCACAGAAAAGCATGTGCTGCCAAGATCAGTCAATATGTGTTACTTAACTGGGGGCTTGTGAGTCTGGCAGAAAAGAGTAAATTTTACCACTATGGATGTAGTCGCTGGAGATTATCAAAGAGGTTACAGACGGAAAAATATGGCCAGGGATGACCAACGTACACTACTTCAGCTGCCGAAATATACTGGACATCTTTAGGAGTAGTTATTAGTCCCAGAAGGGCCCAGGGAAACTGGGTAAACCAGCTGGAGTCCTTTCAGAATAACATCTAAGCTGCTTTGAGGGTAAGGTGAAACGTGCAATCATTCCGCTGGCAGAAAGGTTGAATGCTATTGTCTGATGAAGGGTGATACGTAGAAGATTTGCTAATGATGTCCACAATTGAGAGGGGGGAACTAGTACCCATATCAGAAGGGATATGCTCAGGGATACCAAATCTCGCCTACCATCCTAAGAGTTAAGAAGATGTACATGAGGCAGACATTGCAGTTTCTATGTCCATGAGTGGAGCGGTCGATAACAATATATAGATAACAATATCTTTGCGATGCGTGTAGGGGACCTACAACATTGACGTGAATGTAAGCAATGCACCTCAGAGGTTGAGGAAAGGTGCCCACTCCTGAAGGCGTAAGTTAATGTACATTTTAGGTTTGGCATGAAATAAGGCGTTTACCCAAACCTTAGCAACCTTTGTAATGCCATGCAAAATGAACTTTGTCTTCAGTAACTGTTCAGTAGAACGGTGCGATGGATGTGAAAGGCCATGAATGAAATGAAACACCTGTCGGCGTATAGGAGAAGGTTTCCGCAGTCAAGGTCCCCAAGCACTAACTTCACAGAGGAAGGTGAGGTTGGAGACGTTAAGAGGGACGTCCTCCCAACAGGGAGATATGCAGGAAATCATACAAGTTTGGTACTTCTATTTTTTTGTTAGGCCTCTGCCAAAGTGTTGTAATCCAATCGCAGGTGGATGGCAGCAAATGTGTTTCTTGACAAAGCATCGGCAATAGGATTCATTTTCCCATGGAGGTGCTGAAGGGTAAAATTGTATATAGCCATGGCGAAAATATGTCGAGGTTAAAGGGCAGACCACGCTTCGGACTAACGAGTGAAGGCATTCACCAGAGGTATGTGGTTCATGCTAATTAGGAAGGGCGTACCATCCAAAAAAGGGCAAAAGTGACGAATAGCCAAATGGACCACCAGCAATTCGCGGTCAAAGATAGAGTAGTCAGATTCCACCTTGGATATTTTTTTTTTCTCGCTGAACAGATAGTAGTTGATAGCAAGTACTGCTCCTGATTTTAGGTCTTTGTACGTTATTGGGGTGTCCACTTGCTCCCAGAGCCAATCGAAGATTTCAAGGAAAGTGTCCCTGGAAATCTCCACGATAATCCAATCTGCTTAGGTGCTTGACCAACTCATGTCTTTATTGGGAAACTGGACTTCAGCATATTGGAACTAAGTTCGGTTGGTGGCATTGAAAACCGTAAGGTACAGGAGCAAGTTGACTGGCAGGATAGAGCGACCACTTCGCTTGTAACCAATGTGCAAGCGAGTCATTAGGAGGTAACTGAAAGACGAGTCTGATACATTTAACTTTATTTGAATGCAGCATGTGTATATATATAACCCGTTCCAGTCAAGAAAGGCATATAAATTCAAATACAATAATCAAAGAAAATACATGCATAAACAGGTATTCAAAAGGATGTTAGGGCAATAATGAAAATATATATAAAGAAACAGAAATACTATTACAGTGTACAAGCGTGTGTGATACACATCCGGTAAAAAAGCAATAAATACAACAATATTTTATAAAGTTAAACCAAATTTGTATTCTAAGATCATGAAAATTATTTTTATTGTAAAACAGGAAGCAAGAATCAAGTAGATGAAAATCATTATATTGTAAAAAATGCAAACATTTTAAAACGTATATGATAGATACTATAAAATTCCAATAATCAAGAAAGGAGGATAAATAAACTTTAAAATAATTAAGATAATGAATAATGCTCATATAAAAAAACAAACCTTCCCTTGAACAACAGTAAATGAGAATACCAACAGTAATAGATTTAAACAATCACCATTTGTCCATTCTACAATATTCGAGCAAATAAAAACTTTAAGAGATTGTAAAGTTTTAAAGTAATTTTTCACCCAAAAGGACAATATTTTTCAGAGCCAACGGAGGGAAGAGATAACTGATAACTTACTTATTAGGGTCATATTTGGGTTGTGTCATAACCTATCATCATTGGACAGTAGTTGTGGTTTGGCTCTATTTCATAAAACAATAATCTATTATTATTATTATATTTTGTTCTTTCTTTCTATTACAGTCTTTCGATTGGGTGGTATTTATAGTGTAGGGTTCTGAGTTGCATCCTGCTCCTTAGGAGTCCATTACTTTTTTTATTATGTGCGCCGTTAATAGGATGACACTCTTCCGCATGAATCCTGGGGCTACTTTAGCCTCTAGTTTCTCTGCACTCGTTTTCAGGGATCTTGGGATTCTGCTTAGTGTTCCTATGATTATGGGTACAATTTCCATTAGCATATCCCATATCCTTCCCATTTCTATTTCCTGTCTTGATACTTCTGTATTTTTTTCCCTCTCCAACTCTTGAGTCTCCTGGTATTGCGACATCGATGAGTGATACTTTCTTCTTTTTGTCAATCGACGTCACGTCAGGTCTATTTGCACTTATAACTATCTCTCTTCTGATACCATAGTCACGGATGATCTTTGGCCGATCGTTTTCTATCACTTCCCCGGGTTGATGATAGTAGCAATCATTACTGCAAAGTAGCTGATGTTCATTGCACAGGCTCCAGTGGAGGATGTTTGCCACTGAATCATGCCTCATTTTCTACTGGTTCTGTGCAAGGCCCGGACATTCACTTTATATGTGGTTTGTGGCTTCATTTCTCGTATTGCAATTCCTACATGTGGAAGAGATGTTACCCCCGCCTATCCCTCTTTGAACATATCTGGTTGTTATTATTATTATTATTATTATTATTATTATTATTATTATTATTATTATTATTATTATTATTATTATTATTATTATTATTATTATTATCTCTGACTATTTTGCATTCATCAAGATCTATTTTGGTATTCATCTAAAACGTGTTAATATCATTATTTTTTACGAAGACTTAAAATATATTTTGATCTCTCATGAGAATTGATTTGTGTTATAATAACAAACAAACATACACACACACAAACACAGGTCAAAATATCATTCTACTATCTAAGAGTTTCTGAGGTATATCTAATTAGTGGTTAGGGTCTGTAATGCAGGATATATAAAAACTCGGGCTGCCTTGCTGTATCTTTTATTGATCTGATTCAGCCTGTAAAGCATGACAATATAAATAGGTATCCCAAATATGATTTTCCACCACATTTAACAACCATACATTTAATAACATCACATTTGATACATAATACATTAACAATAATACATAGTAATAGTGCAATGAATAATAATGCAAAATGAACAGTACACGACAAATGCATACCCGCTCAACTTACAATGTGACCGCCCATTCTTAGCCATGGTAATTAATTGAATACGCCTTCCGTCTATACACTGCCACCGACACTTGTCAGTCATAACACCGTCCTGCACTGCTTCCCCGCACCAACATAAAGAACTTGCTTGAAGGATTTTCGGTATCAGACCATTACAATTTCTCGTGCCCGTATCCTCATTATGTCCCCGAATACAATGACAATACGAACATTAATGCAAAGTTTACTAATAAAATTTCATAAAAAATGCAGAACCAGCTAATTATAATTTACACAAAAAATAACACCGCATCCTATGACACGAAGGATATGTCAATCACGAATGGCAATTACACTACAATAATCACAACAATGAAAACTGAGGCGGTGAAAAGTACAACTAAGAAAATCCCAAGGACGGGAGAATTTTGCGAGTCTCCCATCCTTGGAACAATCCGAAAGTACTACAAATGCCGCTTCTAACTAAAGCAACATGTTCTCAGTAATTTCGAATTGTCCAAAAGTTACAATATTACCAAATACAATTTCCAATATTCATCCAACTTAACATGTACATGAATTTCATTAACCAGAATATTACCACAACCACATAAATACAAACTATTATGATGATCATCATAATATACTCCCCCCACAACAGATTAATGCCACTTAAGTCTACTGTTCTTCCACCGGAAGTATCACCACTAATTTATGCACCGATCTGGTCATAAGTTTATCAGGTTTTCCCAAATACCGTTTTCCAAACTTATTTATCTTATATCTGAGTTTCCACATCCCTTGTTTTTCCATCTCTTCCCTACATCCCTTCTACCACTTGTGCTAATTTCCATTCTCCTCTCAATGCATTTTGGTCATTAACAAGTACAATATCACCCTTCATTACACTTCTTACATTCACATGCCATTTTTGTCTTACAATAAGAGTTGGAAAATAATTTTTCATCCATTTATTCCAAAACAAATCTACTATTTTCATCTTAAATGCATATGACTTATTAAAATTAACTCTCTCATTCCAAAATCCACAAGGAGCTTCGATTGTAGATCGACCCAATAGTAAATCATGAGGTCTTAACACAGTCCCTTCGGTAAAGTTTTCCCCTGGTTTAAACCCAATAGGCCGTTCATTCAACATATTGGCAACTTCATACATTACAGATTGTAGTTCCCCAAAAGATATGACTGATTCACCTATGAATCTGGTGAGTGACCTCTTCACCAGTCTAATTAAAGACTCGCTACAAGCGTTTTCCCATGGGGCATCAGCAGATTTATTAAATACCCAGGTTAAACCTTCAAATTTTCCAAAGTTCAACATTAAACCTTTATTCCACTGAGTAACCATTTCTCTCAACTCCTTGTTAGCAGACACCAACTGCGTACCATTATCACTGTAAAGCTTCTTTGGAAATCCTCTTAGACATGTGAACCTTTTCAGTACAGTAAGAACGTTTTGAGTATCATAACCCTCAGAAATGTCCAAATGTACAGCCCTTGTAACCATGCAATTAAAAATTACTCCAAATATTTTCCTTTTTACTCTTCTTTTTACAGTATCACAAACCCAGAAAGGGCCAAAAAGATCTAGGCTAACATTATGCCATGGAGGACATGGTTCAAGTCTCTCTTTTGGCAACTCTCCCATAGCTTGTGATGTACAGATCTTGTCCATTCTTCGACATACTACACACTGTTTTCTAATAGATTTCATTGTTTTCCTTGCTCCCAATATCCAATATTTCACTTGAGCTCTAGCAAGACTTGATTCAACTCCACTGTGATCCTTTTGATGTATGTGAGACATGTATATTAAAGAGAATGGGTGCTTTGGTGGGAGAAGTATAAACTGATTCTGATCCCAATTGTCCTTCAACCATTTGGACATCCTGCTACCCACGGTGACTATGCCATCCTCTCTCAAAACTGGTCCTAAACGTCTAAACCTCTTTTCCCAGTCTTGTGGCAAACTTGCTTGAGCGTTTTTGACGAAATACAACTCAGCTTGCTGTATCTCTTCTGTACTAGGATCGCACAATATAGCCTTAAACGATTTTTTCTTTATTGCACTAATAATTCTAGCCATCACTGATAACAGTCTTTTCATATTGCTAAATCTTTGGATATCAATCACCTGGCTACTTGAATTAATTTCTCCTTCATTTAAGGCCACTCTTGCAAAAACAACATCAGGAAGATCCGATACTGTACTCTGTTTTACAGGCCATTCCGAGGAATCTTGATACAGGAATTCTGGACCCTTTTGCCAAACAGATTCTGTGTCTAATTCTATGGGGTTACATTTCCTAGTAGTCAAATCAGCGTTGTTTTCCTTGGAAGATACCCAAAACCATTCTATGGGTTCAGTTTTGGACTGAATTTCTGCAACCCTAATTCCAACAAAGGAATTAAACTGGTGGGATTCCTTCTGGATCTGTGCTCTTACTATCTCACTGTCAGTGATGTGGATTACCTTAGAGAATTTGTATCTCATATTGATTTCAATGGTTGCCCTCAATCTCGATGCTAAAACAGCAGCACACAGTTCTAATCGTGGTATACTGATTTGTTTCATAGGCGCTATTCTATTCTTTGAACAAAGAAGGTTTACATAATAATTACCATCTTGCTTTTCCCATCTAACATATGCTACAGCTCCATACGCTTTTATACTACTATCACAAAAAATGATCAACTCTGGGTCTTTAATTACGTCTGCAGGCCTTACAAACCTATTAAAACAGATATTTTCAATTTCAAACATTTCCCTAAACAGATTTTTAGCTTCAGAGTATAAGGTATCACTAATAGGATCATCCCATCCCCTTGAATGTCCCTCATTAATTTCTACAATGATAGAACGCATCAATAACTTTGTCTTCAGCGTGAATGGTGTTAAGAGTCCCAAAGGATCATACAGCTTTGCAAATTGTGATAGTACACTTCTCTTAGTCAACAGAGGTGGCATACAACTCTCAAAATTATCACAGTTCACATCCGACTCTATTCTACCTTCACAGGTTTTTTTTTGAGAAATTGAGTTTGACCCTATATGAGAAAGTATCCAGTTTAGGTTTCCAACTTAAACCCAAAACCTTTTCCTGGTCAGTATTTAAAACCCTAGCATTATTATCCTTATCCTCTCCCGATAAAACCCAGTATTTAATCTGAAATCCTCCCAATCTTAATACTTCTACTTCTTTAATCCTTTCCAATGCACAATCCTTCGAGTTAACACTACTGATGATGTCATCAACATAAGAGTCCTCTACTATCATCTTGGATACTAGCGGAAAGCAATTATTAATTTCTGCACTTTTACGAAGTGCCATCATTGCAATAGATCCTGAGGGTTTATCCCCAAATGTAACTGTCTTCAATTTATAATGACTAGGATCTCTTTCTAACTCAAAGTTTCTCCACAAAAACCTGTGAGTATGCATATCCTCTTCTGAAAGTTTTACAGTATTGTACATCTTTTTAATATCACCAACCACGCCTATCTTTCCTTCCCTGAATCGTACTAGTATTCCCAATAGGTTATTCATTACATCAGGTCCCTTTGCAAGTAGGTCATTCAGAGATATTCCTTGATATGATGCTGCAGCATCAAATACTATTCTCACTGGGGTTTATGAGGAATCTGTTTTATAAACTGCATGGTGGGGTAAGTAGAAGATTGGACCCTTATAATCCAGCTCTGACTTCAATAATTTTTCCGCTACCCCTCGATCCAACATGTTTTGAATTTGTTCTTGATATTTTGTGCATTGTGTTGCTCCCAGCCTTTTCAGTCTCTTTTCGGTAGCCTTCAATCTAGCATAAGCCATCGGAAAATTATTTGGCAGTTTAGAAGGGTCAGAAATCCAAGGATACTTAGATATCCAGCACAAGTTTTCTTCATCATAAGTTAATCCATCTTCAATGAGTTTGAGTTCTCTCTCTTCCCTAATAGTTAAATTTCCCTTTACTGAACATTCTCCGCATTTGCAACCTCCACATTTTGGGATACACTCCGTTCCCAAACTTTCATCCAAGAAATAATTCTCCACTAATTTACCCACATTTGGTTTAGCCCTGAAATGCCAATCAGCAGTGTCATCGTAGCTTATATGATTAATTTAAACACAGTACTTCTTTTCACCTTCCTTCTCATCAAATCTACCCCTAATGCAGAGTCCAAAATCATTGGACAATAATTGAATATTATCTACCGTTTTCATGACTTGTGGCAATAAAGTACAGTAATCTGATCCTATTAGCAGCTCTATACGTCCCTCTGGCCTTTGAAGGAGTTTCTCCTGCACTCCCAGTCTCCTTGCTATTTCTCCCAAATCCATATGATGATGAACAGCAGTTATTTCAGACACGCCACAAACTTCTATAAGTTTTTCTATTCCTGCTTGATCCTTTAATGATACTTCATAAACACAACTATCCAACTCTTCTGTGTGATCACCAACTTTAGTCATAGATAATTGTATAGGAATACCTTTGAGTCCTAGTTTCCTTGCCATTCTAAATGTAATTGAACTAATGTTACTTCCTGCATCATACAACGTGGGGATAGACTTCCCTTCACTGTTAACAAACCCAGTCATCAGAATTGCACGTTTTTTACTTAAATAGTTACTTGTGGCATCAATTGTTGAATTATTTGGATTGTTAAATAGTGTGTGTAAACTTGAATGATGATGTTTACCACACACCTCTCCATTTACTTTCACCCTATATGGAAATCTTTTCTCACAATTTCTGGAGAAATGTCCCGTACGGAGACAGGCGTAGCAAACTCCCTTTTTTCTTAAAAAGTCCATCTGATTTTCAGCTGACCATTGCTTAAATGTCATACAATCCTTCAATTCATGAGATTCACTATCATGGACAGGACAATTTTTTCTTATCTGATCACTGTTATACCTTGTTCTATTAATTCCACCTATAATTTTTCCTTCGCTAATGTGATATAAACTGGTTAAACATTCAGACAATTGTTTTTGAAGTTTCTCTTGTCCTATAGTCAACAATTTTATAGCTTCTGCTAATTCCTTTTCCTTAGCAAATTCCCTTTCCACAGTATGTACTGTTACCTTAGTCGCACCACTTCTTGAATTATCTTGTAAATACTCCAGAGCTTTGCGATGATCTGTCAGAAATGTAACTAAATTCTTAAATTTGTCCGAATTTAATTCCTGCACTTTAATGGCCCATTCTCTTTATAACACCGACGGCAGCAATCTTTCTACTTGGGTTAGTACAGTAGTATTCTCCAGTTCTGTAGTCAAGTTTAAATTACTTACATCTAACCACACCTTTTCTACTGTATTGATTAGATTAATTAGTTTTCTGTCATCAGTATCATTAAGCGGTTTATATGCCCCAATATCGCATCGATCAGTTTTCCTTCATTACCGTATGCTTCATTTAGTCTATCCCACATTCGTTTATAATCATCTATATCCTCCACAAGCCTCCTCGGTTCCCCTTCTAATGATATTCTAAGTACGTACGGGTCTTTCCCATGTTGTGACACAACTAGTCTTTCATAATCTCTTACAAAAGCTGGAAATGCTCTCACTGAACCACTAAATTTTGGAGGCTCAAGTTTTTTCAAGGCAAGCACAGTATTATTTTTCACTTTTGTCTTTCCCTTTATCACGCCAAGTAATGAATATTTTATAGTTTCCAATTCCTGTATATATTCCTCATATTCCTGACAAGATTCGCCAACCTTTAATTGTTCTATCATTTGTTCATTGATAACATCAACCTTTTCGAAACACTCACTAACCTCGGTGTACAACACTTCCAATGTTTCTATCGAGTCTCCTCTTCTCTGTGCATCCTTGAATAATCCAACCTTCCGATTGAACCTCCTCTTGGCTGTGGTGCGTTCCCTCTTCAGTTCCTCCATGGCTGCTCTGCGATATTGCTGAATTGTAATGCAGGATATATAACAACTTGGGCTGCCTTGCTGTATCTTTTATTGATCTGATTCAGCCTGTAAAGCATGACAATATAAATAGGGATCCCAAATATGATTTTCCACCACATTTAACAACCATACATTTAATAACATCACATTTGATACATAATACACTAACAATAATACATAGTAATAGTGCAATGAATAATAATGCAAAATGAACAGTACACGACAAATGCATACCCGCTCAACTTACAATGTGACCGCCCATTCTTAGCCATGGTAATTAATTGAATACGCCATCCGTCTATACACTGCCACCGACACTTGTCAGTCATAACACCGTCCTGCACTGCTTCCCCGCACCAACATAAAGAACTTGCTTGAAGGATTTTTGGTATCAGACCATTACAATTTCTCGTGCACGTATCCTCATTATGTCCCCGAATACAATGACAATACGAACATTAATGCAAAGTTTACTAATAAAATTTCATAAAAAATGCAGAACCAGCTAATTATAATTTACACAAAAAATAACACCGCATCCTATGACACGAAGGATATGTCAATCACGAATGGCAATTACACTACAATAATCACAACAATGAAAACTGAGGCGGTGAAAAGTACAACTAAGAAAATCCCAAGGACGGGAGAATTTTGCGAGTCTCCCATCCTTGGAACAATCCGAAAGTACTACAAATGCCGCTTCTAACTAAAGCAACATGTTCTCAGTAATTTAGAATTGTCCAAAAGTTATAATATTACCAAATACAATTCCCTATATTTATCCAACTTAACATGTACATGAATTTCATTAACCAGAATATTACCACAACCACATAAATACAAACTATTATGATGATGATCATAATATAGGGTCCCTGTGGATCCTAAAGAGGAACGTTAAGCTTTAGAAATTGGGTGTCATTACGACTTTCACGGTGGGACTGAATACATAATCTAATATAATTTTGCTTAATCTAATCTAATTGTTTACCTAGATTAGAGAGGCATTTAAATAACTATGTAACCTGTGCTTTATAAAATCCTTATAACTTCATTTCTTTCTTAATTGTAAAAAGTAAAGGCATATGAGAGAGAGAGAGAGAGAGAGAGAGAGAGAGAGAGAGAGAGAGAGATTCGAAACGTTGCAGTGTCTTTTGCTTTCTCCAGTAGCTGCAACTCCTAATATAGTAGATTCTTAGTCAGATGGATTCTTTTTTCATTCTTCTGATTCTTGAAGAGAGCTGTGTGCCACAAGCCTAAAATATGAAGTATTATATAGGATTACTACTACTTAGCTTGTTAATAATAATAATAATAATAATAATAATAATAATAATAATAATAATAATAATAATAATAATAATAATAACTTAAAATTATGAATAGTACTTAAAACACTTTTCTGTTGAAAGCAGAGTTATCTAGGTTTAGTTTTGGTTAAGTTTTTTCTATGTAAAATGTTTTTAATAATCTCAGCTCGGTCTCAAATCGAGCTTTACATATAATGCTAAAATCAAGATGATTAAAATTGGTGTTACACACTCCATGGCAATGATCTCTTATAGCGGAATGAGAAGGCTTACCCAGCGGTGGAAGGGTCCTTGAACTAATGCCTCTATGTTCAAAGGTTCTGGTAGACAACAGTTTTGTCGAACTACCTACATATTCCGAACTACACTTCGGACACACAAATTTATAAACAACCATAGAACATAGTTCGCTAGATAAAGACTCCTTGGACTTGAGCAAATTGCCTATCTTAAAATTATTGAAAAATACCATTCTAATATTTATATTTTTGAAGTAGGTTTTCGTTATGTGCTTAATTTTCCTCTCTATTATAGTATTAATTTTGTTCGATATGTAAGGATATCGAGAATATATAATGTCTTTATCTAGCAAACTATGTTCTATGGTTGTTTATAAATTTGTTTGTCCGAAGTGTAGTTCGGAATATGTAGGTAGTTCGACAAAACTGTTGTCTACCAGAACCTTTGAACATAGAGGCATTAGTTCAAGGACCCTTCTACCGCTGGGTAAGCCTTCTCATTCCTCTATAAGAGATCATTGCCACGGAGTGTGTAACACCAATTTTAATCATCTTGATTTTAGCATTATATGTAAAGCTCGATTTGAGACCGAGCTGAGATTATTAGAAACATTTTACATAGAAAAAATTCAACCAAAACTAAACCTAGATAACTCTGCTTTCAGCAGAAAAGTG
>NC_090758.1:26146944-26151944 GCF_036898095.1 Palaemon carinicauda | reverse complement strand
AATAATAATAATAATAATAATAATAATAATAATAATAATAATAATGATAATAATAATAATAATAATAATAATAATAATAATAACCTCTACTACCTAACCCCCTATGTTGAACCAGAAATCCCCTTTATTATGTTCTTGTAACTACTATGTAAATAAACATATCTCTGTTTCCATAGAGACCAATGGAAGGAAGATGTAATAAAACTTACACTCGTATGCTCATTTTCATATCACAGAAATGCATAAGGGATGTAATCTTTCTCTGGCAAAATAGCAGTTTTCTTGAAATTTTCCAACGTAGGGAACTCTATTGGCGTTGGCAAACGTTTCTTCATATCTTTGCAACTTTCTTGCAACTTTCTTGTCGGCTTTGAACGTTTTCAACGTGTGGGGAAAATTTCAAAATTCCTTGACATTGGTAGATGTTTGCAAATTTCTTGAAAATTTCAAATATTTTTCATACATGGCGGAAGCCAATGATTTTATTGTGAGCGACGACCGTATCCAAAATTTTCTCAAACAAATCTTTTTTTTTTTTTTTCAAAAACATTCTATATTTGCTGCAAAGATTCTGGGCAAAATTATCCCCACCCCTTCATGACGTCTTAGCCAAGCACTTTAGTATTTTTACTAATCAATTATACAACAGTTATAAACGTTGTTCAAACTGTCATACTAACATCCATTTGTTAACTCAGCATTTGGAGTTCTATGAAAAGTACATTAAGATAACAATCAGCTCATCTATAGAGGCCACAGTGATTGCGGGTGATGAAAGACCCACTCCTTGAAGATATCGCAGCCAATCATGTTGTGTCCTGTGTTAACAGCGGTGATAACACATCTCCTTCAAGTGAACACAAGTTAGTAGAGTTTAGAATTTGCAAGGGAATATATTGTGACCGCTGATAACTTGGGAGATAACGTGAATAGCTAAGATGTCATTGAGGGGTGGGGCTTATTTTGCACGGAATCTTTGTGGCGACTATAGTATGTTTCGGAAAGAACCAAAATTGCTTTGAGAAAATCTCCAACATGTTCGTCACTTGCAATGAAATCATCGTCTCTCGCCATCTGTTTGAGAATATTTGAAATTTGCAAGAAATTTGCCAACCTCTACAAACCTCATGAAATTTCTAAAGTCTCCCAACAAGTTAAAAACGTTCAACACCCACATGAAAACTCTGATCATTCAGCAATTGCGAAGAAATCCCAAACGTTGGCCAAAGCCATGAGAGTTTCCCTCACCAGACAATTTCAAGAAAACTGCTGAGGATTACCGGAGAATAATAAAATGCATTTTGCATTTCTGGGATATGCAAAGGAATGCCGAGTCAAAGGTTTTTTACCTCTTCCTCCCATTGGTCTCTAGGAAATCATAAATGTGTTTATTCACATTCCAGCTGCGGGAGGAAAAAGAAATTCTCTATTGCATAAGGGTACACTCGGGCACACTTTTCTATCTAATTTATCTTTCGCTTATGTTAGAATTTTTTTAGTTTACATATGAAAGACCTATTTCAATGTTGCTACTCCGCTTAAAATATTTCATTTTGATTATTTTTCTGCTTCTCTTGTAGCTTATTCCCTTATTTCCTTTCCTCACTGCAATATTCTTCCCGTTGCAGCCACTGGGCTTATAGCATCGTGTTATTTTAACTAGGTATTCGCTGGGCAATTGATAATAATTATATTTATAATAATGATAATAATAATAATAATTATAATAATAATAATGATAATAATAATAATAATAATAATAATAATAATAATAATAATAATAATAATAATAATAATAATAATAATAAATTATTGTTTTACGAAATACAGCCAAACCACAATTACTATCCAATGATGATACGACCCAAATATGACCCTAATAATTAGGTTATTAGTTATCTCATCCCTCCGTTGGGGCTGAAAAATTTTTTCCTTTTCGGTGAAAAATTGCTTTAAAACTTTACAATCTCTTAAAGTTTTTATTTACTTGAACATTGTAGAGTTGATAATTGTTGATTATTTATTTTAATGTATTACTGATGGTATTCTCATTTAATGATATTCAAGGAAAGGTTTGTTGGTTGTTATAGAATTTCTTTATATGAGCATTTTTTTATTATCTCAATTATTCTAGAGTTCATTTATCCTACTCTTTTGATTGTTGGATTTTTTTGTAATTATCATAAAAGTATTAAAATGTTTGTAATTTTTCAATGATAATGATTTTCATCCACTTGTTCTTTTTTCCTGTTTTACAATATAAACAATTTTCATGATATTCAAATACGAGTATGGTTAAACTATACAAAATATTGTTGTATTTACTGTTTTTCTACCGCATGTGTATCACATACACCTGTACACTGTAATAGTATTCCTGTGTCTTTATATATATTCTCATTATTACTTTCCCATCGCATTGATAACCTTTTTATTCATGTATTTTCTTCAATTATTGTCTTAAAATTTATATGCCCTTCATGACTGGAAGGGGTTATATGAATACCCAACTTAAATGTATTAGACTCGTCTCTCAGTTACCTCCTAATGACATGCTTGTACATTGGTTACAAGCGGATTTGCCGCTCCCTCGTGCCTGTCCCGTTACTACGGTGCCTTACTGTTTTAAGATGTCACCCACCGAACCTGACCCTTCTGCGTACACTGCCACAATGGAACTACTGCTCTTGGTTCCAATGTGCTGATGTCCGGTTTCCCAATAAGGGTGTGAGTTGGTCAAACACCTAAGCGGATTAGATTCTTGTGGAGATCTCCATGGACACTTTCCTGAAAATCTTCGATGGGCTCTGGGAGCAAGAAGATACCCCCAAAACGTATGAAGACTTCAAATCATACCTCCAAGAGCAGTAAGTGCTATCACCTGCCATATGTTCAGCAAAAAAAAGAAACTATCCGAGGTGGAATCTGACTACTATCTTTGACCACGAATTGCTGGGGGTCCACTTGGATGTTAGTCACTTTTGCCACGTCTTGGATGGTACGCCCTTCGCCATTAGCGTGGACCACATAATTTTGGTGCATGCCTTCACTCGTTAGTCTGAAGTGTGGTCCGCCCTTTAACATCGACATCTTTCCGCCATGGCTATATATGATTTTACCCTTCAGCACTTACATGGGAAAATGAATCCCGTTATTGATACTCTGTCAAGAAACACATTGGCTGCCATCCACCTAGGATTGGATTACAAAGCTTTGGCATTGGCCCAACGAAAAAATAACAGTACCAAGCATGTACGACATCCTGCACATCTCTCTGTTGGGAGGACGTCCCTCTTGACGACTCCAACCTCACTTCCTCTGTGAAGTTAGTACTTGGGGACCTAGACTGCAGAAACCTTCTCCCATGCGCCTACAGGTGTTTGATTTCATTCATGGCCTTTCACATCCATCGTGCTATTCTACTGAACAGTTATTGAAGACAAAGTTCATTTTGCATGGCATTACAGAGGAAGCTAAGGTTTGGGTACGTGCCTTACTTCATGCCTAACCTAAAAAGTACATTAACACACGGCTTCAGGAGTTGGCACCTTTCCTCAGCCACAGCGATACATTGCCTACATTCACATGAATACTGTAGGTCCCCTACCCGTATCACAATAACATTGTTACCTGTTTAATGTCATCGACCGCTCCACTCATGGACCTGAAGGCATTCCGATAGAAATTGCAACGTCCGCCTCATGTACATCTGCTTTACTCTCAGGGTGGATAGCAACATTTAGTATCCTTGAGTATATCCCTTCTGACATGGATAGTTTCACCTTACAATTGTGGATACCATTAGAAAATCTTCTGGGTTTCACCTTTCATCAGACAACAGCATGCAACTCTTCTGTCAACGGAATGGTTGAACGTTTGCACATTGCGCTCAAAACAGCTTAGATGTCCTTCTGCAAGGACTCCAGTTGGATTACCCAGCTTCCATGGGTCCCTCTGGGACTAAGAACTACTCCTAAAGACGTCCAGTATATCTTCACAGCTGAAATAGTGTTCGTGGGTCATCACTGCCAATATTTTTCCATCAGAAACCTCTTTAATAATATGATTCCTATAAGATGTATATAAGTTTTTTTTTTTCTTTTCCTCATGACCGTTCTAAATTAGTATTTTGTTACCAGTTATTGATATCAAAGATTATAGATCAAGATAAAAAAACAATTTTTTATGCTAATTAATTTTTATTTGTAAGAAGGAGTTTGATAGAATTTCCAGAACCCTATTTTAGGGTATTTATCTATTTATCTATCTATGTATCTACTTAATATTAAATCTCATATTTCATAAAGACATAACATTTTTTCATTTCCTATATCTCTACATCCCCCAAACAAATTTCAATCTATTGTTTTCTTTTTTTATCTGCTACTAATATTAAAACTAGTTTTAACAAATTCGTTTTTAATATTAAAGTATCTAATATTATTATTAAGGCCATAAAAAACCTCCTCCTCCTTTCTACGTGCCCTATTTCCCAATTAGATCAAAGGACCCTTAACTTAAAACAAAGAACATCACACTGTCAAAACTTCTATCTTCAGATGGCTCCAGTCATATTGCCTCGTCTGAGAGACGTCGTGAAGACATTGAGGGAACTACTTAGCTCTCGTGAGGATCCTGAAATAACTTTTTATATGGTATCTATATATCTTTATATTTCAATATCAATGTGATTTTAGTTTTTTACATTATGTTTATTCTTGTTGGATATTGATTTATTTTTTTTTACAAAATCTAAGTAAGAGTCAACATCTTAATAAGGTTTTCTTTTCATTGTTTTCAACTGTGTTTATGTATTTGAATATAGTTAGAAACTGATAACTAATTCTAAAGTCATAATCATCCGAACGTGGTCCCATATTCTCCTTCTGATCCCTCAGTTCTTTCTCAGTGAAAACCTGATTCTTTTGAGTTACATCTATTAAAGAAAGGCATTTATGCCTCACCTCTGGACATCTCTTCCAACCTCTTTGAATCTTTTT
>NC_090758.1:26138783-26141283 GCF_036898095.1 Palaemon carinicauda | reverse complement strand
AATTCTATAAGTCTTCTAATATGACAAATAAAACAGTGACGTACGTTGAAGAACCGATCACATGCCTCATTAATAAAGAAATAATATACGCGACCCCAACAGAATTCTTGTTCACACGTAATATCATCTTGCACGCAATCTATCGAGCCGAACGTAACTTCGAATATAAAAGTCCGAGTAAAGAAAACGTAGCCGGGATCTGAATATTAATCCTTTCTGACACTTTGAAAACTAATGGATTGTCCGTAACACAAGCTATTTATACAGTCAGCTCACAACAACAATCTAATATTGAAGTCTGTAATCATTTAAATAGCACTTTAGTAATTCACAAAAATTAACATATCTTGGATGTAGAAGTTTATCTACATCGTATTCTTACTGTCGCTGAAATCAATCATGCTCAATCAGTTGCGGATGAATCATTTTCGCAATTCATTAAGAATAAAATCAATAAAGACATTCAAGAAGATGAAATTCAGCAGAAATTTCTTGGACTTTTTAACTGAGTATCGTGATGTTTTTTTCCACTACGGATGGATCCTTAGGAAAAACAGATGTGATCGAACATCAAATAAGGTTAAAGGACAAACAGAATATTATCTCTGTACCCTCGTAAAGACTCCTTATGAAATTCCAGAATGAGATAAATGATGACGTAGGTAAAATGCTAGAAGAAGGAGTCATTAGGAAATCGAACAGCCCTTATAATTTTCCATTAATAGTTGTACCGGAAAAATATCGAACATGGCGTATCTGCGTAGATTTCAGTCTCCTAAATGAGGAAACGATCCCTGATCGATTCCCAGTGCCATGTACTGACGAATATTTTATCTTTGTTAGGTCAGATTAAATATTTTACCAGTTTGGACTTACTCAAAGGCTTTCACCAGATATCATTAGAAGAAAATAGTATCCCATACACTGCCTTCAGCACAACCAGGGGACATTATGAATTTTTGCGTATGCCTTTTGGTTTACGTTGTGCTCCTATACACATTTACTAGAATGATCAACATAGTATTTGGAGACTTGCTAGGGGATATATTGCATTCCTATATGGATGACCTTGTAATCTTTACCAATATCTTAGAAGAACATCTACGTAAACTAGAACTAGTAATACAGAGACTAAGATAGCATAACTTAAGGGTAAAGATTAGTAAGTGTGAATTCTTCCAAACAGAATTAGTCTATTTAGGTTTTAAGGTGTCTAGCCAAGGTCTTAAAGTAGTCCACGATAAGGTGTCAGCTATCCGTAACTTTCCGATACCTACTAATGTCAAGGGAATACAGCAATTTCTGGGTTGTAGTGGATATTACAGGCGTTTTATATGCAACTATTCAATAATAGCCGCTCCCTTAACTGATCTTACGAAGAAGAAGGGCGTACATTTCATATGGTCTGAGCAGCATCAACAGGTGTTTAATAACCTTGAAAGATGAACTGTGTAGTTCTCCTATCTTAAAATTTCCTGACTTCGGTAAGGAATTCTTCATTGCAACAGACGCCTCAGACTTAGGAGTAGGTGGGGTATTGCTTCAGCAATATGACAAACAGTTTTTCCTGATAGCTTTTTATTCACGAAAACTGAGAACTTCCGAAAGTGAGTATGCAGGGCTAGCTATTGTTAATTCACTGGTGCATTTTAAGTTCATAATATACGGTTGTCCCGTCAAGGTTCTTACTGATCATAAACCCCTAACCAAATTCTTTAAAGGCTTTAGTCACAGCCCCCAAACGAACTCGGTGGTATTTGATCATCCAAGACTTTGGTGCAAGAATCAGGTATTTACCAGGGAAAGCAAATATCATTGCTGATGTATGATCATGCAACCCCGTGTCATCTTGTACGGAGCCATTAGCTGAATTAATAGATATATCAACATCCATGCGTATTGTTAAAAACTGTATCTGAACAGGAAGATCTGGGCTGGAGCGCTGACTTATTACAGACTGAGCAAAAGAAAAATCTGAAATTAGAAATAATCATAAATGCTTTGGAAGGAGATCGTAAGGAAAAGGAATATATGCAGCAGAATTACATAATCAAGGACAATATCTGTGTAGATCCGTGACAAGGAAAACCCGAAATACACCACATGTGACTAACGACCAGGTAGTGGTACCAATCTCACTTATATCCACTGTCCTAAATGGGTTGCATGCAAATCCATTGCAAGGACACCAGGGGGTCTCCATAATGTCACAGAAAGCAAAATCATTGTTTTATTGGCATACGATGCTTACATATATAAAAAGAACACATAGCTAATTGTCGCACTTGTCAGGAAAACAATGGGCACACGAAAACACTTGTCAGCCTAGGGGCTTATCCCGTGCCCAATCAATACATTGAAAGAATACATTTAGATTTATTAACAGGATTTTACGAGTCAGACAGAGGAAATAAGCACCTCTTAGTAATTGTAGATGTGTTGACTCGATATACAGAACTGATAGCGCTTAAAACTTAAACTGCGATTGGATGCACTAGGA
>NC_090758.1:26128783-26131283 GCF_036898095.1 Palaemon carinicauda | reverse complement strand
ACATTATATGGAATCAAACAATACATTTTTTCTATTTCTATATATAAGAAATGTTTCAAATTTCAATTTTCGGAATATTTTCTGATGAGGCTTACAGTTTTTGTGACAAACAGTTCTGACAAACATTGTAACACAACATAAATTACCTTATCACAGATGTCTGCAGACTCCGGAAAAACACTGTTTATATAATCATAATTCGGACAAATTATTCCGATATGAAGAGATTGTTTCATATATCTATAAAACATTCTCCTAGGATACATTTATAACAAAAGATTACATATGGCCCAAATATAAACAGGCATTGGTCCGTGCATTCTAGTCTTCAAGCACAGAAATTGATATTATTAAGAGCAAGGAATTCTCATGGGACACTTTCACACACATACACACACACACACACACACATATATATATATATATATATATATATATATATATATATATATATATATATATATATATATAAATATAATATATATATATATATATATATATATATATATATATATATATATATATATATATACATGTATGAAATCACTGCAAAGGATTATGAGATATGTCTCAAAATGGTTTATGATAAGCTCATGAAGTGTGGAAGTATAAATATAGATTAAATTTAAAAGATCTTAAGTTGAAATATATAATATATTATTATAAAGAGCAAATGGCTGTCAGAAAAAATATCTTAGAAATTTAAGCAAATAGATTTAAAATCAGTGTTGTGATGATTATGTAGAGACTTTTGAAATTAAGAAAAACTGACATTCAGGTGATATTGTATAGCATATGATGTTTTAATAGCATGGAATATAAGCTTATTTAGAATGAGCAATCCTAGTTCCAATAATACTGATGTATGAAAAATAACGTGGACTAATATAATTATCACCAGAACTTTAAAATTATCCGAAGGTGTCGAGTAGAAGAAAGATATCATACTATTGATGGTGGACTGTGATAAGGTTTAGATGTCAGAAAGGTTGTATTTGTGAGCGTGAGGTGATGCAGTATTTACTGGGTTTCGTTCTTGGAGCCACTTACACTCAGAAGCATCTCGACGGGTCTCTGATGCATCTAGAACCCTGGGTGCACTCGGTGCCATCAAAGTCCAGCTGCAGCTTCCCTCTGCGGACGAAGCAGCAGATAACGTGGTGTGGCAGTACTTTTGTAAGGTACTGCTGACACAGCAAAGAGCGATGGGATTGATTCAGAAGTTGATGAAGGACTGAAAGAATCCTAATATCCTGATGGAATGCTAGTAGACGATGTAGTCATTTTGGAAGCTAGGACAGAAATGCCACCACTGGATGTAGATGTTGATGGCCAAGAAACAATTGGCAAAAATTATCACAAAAACCTGGACCATCTTGGCAACCTTCCTCCTGGCTTTGGTCTGCTTCTGTTGACCCGCTGCACCTGCCCCTCCCTAGGTAGATGTATCGCGGGAACCCAGAAAGTGGCGTGCAATCATTACATAAAAGAACCTTATCAGAGACAGAGGAAGCAAGTGATAAAGGTGACCTTAACAAGGTTGTGAAGTTTTGGATGGAGGTGACCTAGATGCTTGGGAGAAGGTGTATAAATGTAGATATCATCACCACGGGGAGTAAACAAAACTGGTACCTTGGAGAAAATGGCCGACAGCACCCAAATGCTCACTGTCTTGCTCTGACACATATGTTGATACCGGGCGGACAATGGCTAAGCAATGATCAGCACTAAGGGCAGTTAATGTGAACACTGTGATGCGTATGCTAAGGTATTTCAACAATTACGATGCCTTGCAAACTGATTCAGCAAATGTGTAAGGTGGCTAGGTGTATACCCTTGACGAGAAGGGCACAATTAGTAGCAATATCAGAAGGTCAAAGGCTGTAAGGATAAAAGGTGAAGTTCGGAGCAGTTCAGTTAAGAAAAAGAAAGAATATAGAGTATGGGTCGTTAGATGGCTTTTTATCATTGAATAATGAAACAGATATATATTTTGTATAAACTTGTTAATATACTTATAGCTATCATCATCTTAATTTATCTATTTATCAAGGAACTGACCACTATTTTGTGGATAGCTGACACCGAAAAGAACAAAAGGGAACTTTTCTTCTCTTAGCTCCTCCCAGCCTAACGAGGGATTCAATAGTAACTAGAGTCCTCCTAAAAGTCATTATTAAACAATTATGATGATATTTATCATTATCGTGAATCAACTATACACTTTCCCTATATTAATAACAGAAGTAATGAATATACCACTGATTTACATCTTGATTTCCTATCATCATTATCCGTTTTTCTTGGGAAAAGATCATCTGCCTTTTCCTCTATCTCCTTCTAGCAACCCTGAAGAGATTTTCTAATCGTAATATTCATGAGCATCAAACTTTTGAGAAATGTGAAAAAACATTTTCCATTTCCCCGGGGAAGTCAAGATTCATGCTTAGGAAATGACGTTTTTGTTTGAACGAGCGTTTTTTTTTTTTTTTTTTTTTTT
>NC_090758.1:26113783-26118783 GCF_036898095.1 Palaemon carinicauda | reverse complement strand
AGAGAGAGAGAGAGATCATGTGAGAAACATTAATTCATAATCAGTTGGTAACATGAATGTTGTTCAATGATAATGAAATTAATGGGGAAAATTATAACTGGTAGAGCTCGTAAATAAAAAAAATAAAGCAAATTGATGTAATAATGAATGAAATTCATTAAAGAATTTAGAATTCTTGAGAAAATCGAAAAGGAAATTCCACAGGAGCCAACGGTGCAATGGTGAATAAATACCGTTAGTAAATCATGGAGATTCAAAGAGGTTAGAAGACATGTGCAAAGGAGAGGAAGAAATACTTTTCTTCATTAGATGTAACTTAAAAGAATCTTGATTTGATTGAGAAAGGTCTGAGGGACTAGAAGGAGAAAATAGGACAACATTCGGATGATTATGACTTTAGAATTAATTATCAGACTCTAATTATATTCAAATACCTTAACATATTTAAAAACAATGTAAAGAAGAGCATTTTTAGATGTTGATTTCTACTCAAAGTGTGTAAAAATAATTTAAATTAATCTCCAGCAAACTTAAAACCAATGTATAAAATTAAAACCCCAATGATATTACAATATAAAGATATATGGAAAATATATAAACAATTATTCCAGGATCTCCGCGAGAGCCAATTAGTTCCCTCAATGTCTTCCCGACTTCTCTCAGACGAGGCATTATGAAGATAGAAGTTGTGACAGTGTGATGTTCATTGCTTTTAGATAATGCTCCTTTGAGCTAATGGAGCATAGAGCTTGTAGAAAGGAGCGTGAAGTTTTTTTTATGGACTAGTAACAATATTAGATACTTTATTATTGAAAATAAATTTTTAACATCTGTTTTTGATATTTGTAGAAGATAAAAAAGAGACTTTTAGATGAAAATAAGTTTAGATATTTTCATGAGAGAGAGAGAGAGAGAGAGAGAGAGAGAGAGAGAGAGAGAGAGAGAGAGAGAGAGAGAGAGAGAGATTATCTAGTGTTGGAGAGATATAAGAAAGGAAAAAGTATTTTGGGTTTATGAAATATAAAAGTTTTGGGAAATTCTGTAAAACTCATTCCAACAAATAAAAATAAATTGGCATAAAGTAAAATTTTAATTTTAACTTGGTCTATAATCTTTTAAATCAATAATTGGTAACAAAATACTGATTTAAAATGGTCATTAGAAAAAAAAAAGATAGATGCATCTTATAGAAATCATACTTCAGTACATATATTGAATTCTAATACATTGAGGAATGTAAAAGCAAGACATTGGGAGGTGACTTAGAGACAAATGGAATGCAACTATCTTTATTATGAGGCAGCCTGAGTATCTTTGTAACCAGTTTCAGTCAAGAACAGCAATATAATCAAACACAATTATGTAAGCAAATACAGGCATAACCAGGTTATCAGTGCGAGGGGAGACCGATAGTGACAATATATGTAAAAAAACAAAAACAGAAATACTCTTACAGTGTACGAATGTTCATGAAACACGTGCAGTACATGGCTCACCGAAAAAAAAGACATACATATGAAAAAGGGTTCCCTGCTCATGAGAGGCATACTGTAGGCTGGTCATCTGGCAATCGATACGTAGGGTTTAGGCGTGCAACAAATCAATCGGAAAGAGCCCGTGTAATTGGGTGTTAACGGTGCCTTACTAATTTTGTTTCACAGAAAAGCATGTGCTGCCAAGATCAGTCAATATGTGTTACATAACTGGGGGCTTTGAGTCTGGCAGAATGGAGTAAATTTTACCACTATGTGATGTAGTCGCTGGAGATTATCAAAGAGGTTACAGACGGAAAAATATTGCCAGGGATGACCAACGTACACTACTTCAGGGGCCGAAATATACTGGACATCTTTAGGAGTAGTTATTAGTCCCAGAAGGGCCCAGGGAAACTGGGTAAACCAGCTGGAGTCCTTTCAGAATAACATCTAAGCTGCTTTGAGGGTAAGGTGAAACGTGCAATCATTCCGCTGGCAGCAAAGTTGAATGCTATTGTCTGATGAAGGGTGATACGTAGAAGATTTGCTAATGATGTCCACAATTGAGAGGGGGGAACTAGTACCCATATCAGAAGGGATATGCTCAGGGATACCAAATCTCGCCTACCATCCTAAGAGTTAAGCAGATGTACATGAGGCAGACATTGCAGTTTCTATGTCCATGAGTGGAGCGGTCGATAACAATATTTAGATAACAATATCTTTGCGATGCGTGTAGGGGACCTAAAACATTGACGTGAATGTAGGCAATGCACCTCAGAGGTTGAGGAAAGGCGCCCACTCGTGAAGCCGTAAGTTAATGTACATTTTAGCTTTGGCATGAAATGAGGCGTTTACCCAAACCTTAGCAACCTTTGTAATTCCATGCAAAATGAACTTTGTCTTCAGTAACTGTTCAGTAGAACGGTGCGATGGATGTGAAAGTCCATGAATGAAATCAAACACCTGTCGGCGCATAGGAGAAGATTTCCGCAGTCAAGGTCCCCAAGCACTAACTTCACAGAGGAAGGTGAGGTTGGAGTCGTAAAGAGGGACGTCCTCCCAACAGGGAGATGTGCAGGATGTCATACAAGTTTGGTACTTCTATTTTTTTGTTAGGCCTCTGCCAAAGCGTTGTAATCCAATCGCAGGTGGATGGCAGCAAATGTGTTTCTTGACAGAGCATCGGCAATGGAATTCATTTTCCCATGGAGGTGCTGAAGGGTAAAATTGTATATAGCCATAGCGGAAATATGTCGAGGTTAAAGGGCAGACCACGCTTCGGACTAACGAGTGAAGGAAGTAGTCGGATTCCACCTTGGATATTTTTTTTTTTCGCTGAACAGATTGTAGTTGATAGCAAGTACTGCTCCTGATTTGAGGTCTTTGTACGTTATGGGGGTGTCCACTTGCTCCCAGGGCCAATCGAAGATTTCAAGGAAAGTGTCCCTGGAAATCTCCACGATAATCCAATCTGCTTTAGAAATTGGGTGTCATTACGACTAAGGACACCAAAAGTCCTCTTATGACTCGTTAACGTAAGGAGAGGCTCTTCTTCTACACACTCTTTCACGGTGGGACTAAATATATCGTCTAATATAATTTTGTTTAATTTAAACTTATTTGTTTACCTAGATTAGAGACGCATTTAAATAAGTATGTAACCTGTGCTTTATAAAATCCTTATAACTTCATTTCCTTCTTAATTGTAAAAAGAAAAGGCATATGAGAGAGAGAGAGAGAGAGAGAGAGAGAGAGAGAGAGAGAGAGAGAGATTCAAAACGTCGCAGTGTGTTTTGGTTTCTCCAGTTGCTGCAACTCCTAATATAGTATATTCTTAGTCGGATGGATTCTTTTTTCTTTCTTCTTATTCTTGAAGACAGCTGTGTGTCAGAAGCTTGAAATATGAAGGATTATATAGGATTACTACTACTTACCATGTTGATAATAATAATAATAATAATAATAATAATAATAATAATAATAATAATAATAATAATTATTATTATTATTATTATAATTATTATTATTATTATTATTTTTATTATTATTATTATTATTATTATTATTATTATTATTATTATTATTATTATTATTATTATCATTATTATTATTATTATTATTGTTATTATTAATTGCTAAGCTAAAACCCTAGTTGTAATAAAACGAGGTTATATACCCAATGGATGCAACAGAAAGAATACCCACTGAGGAAGGGAAATAAGCGAATAAACTACAAGGGAAGTAAAAAAAAAATCAAAATCAAATACTTTAAGTGCAGTAACAACATTGGGATTAATCTTTCAAATGTAAACTATAAAAACTTCTGAAATAAACAAAAGAGAAATAATATAGAATGGTTTGCCCGATTGTACCTTTGCGCAAGAGAGCATTTTTTCTTCTTCCTGCATCTGGAATGTAAAATAACACTTTTATGTCTCCTCATAAACCATTGGAGGGAAGATGTGATAAACCTTTAACTCGGCTGTTCCTTTGTATATCCCATCAATGCATAAGGGATGATATTATTTTCTGGCAAACTTGAGCAGTTTTCTTGAAACTGTCTAATGATGAAAATTCTCTTGGAGTACCGAAAGTTTGTAATTTCTTTGCACTTGTTGAACGATCATAGGTCTCCGGTGGGTGTTGAATGTTGTCAACATGTGGTGAGAGTTTAAACATTTCTTGACTTTTGTAGATGTTGCCAAATTTTTTGCCAGTGACGAAAGACTCCGAATTTTTTTTAAACAGCAACATTGGCTGTTTCCAAAACCTAAAATATTCGCAATAGAAATTCCTGATGAAATAAGCCTTCACCCCTCTGATGATGTCATGGTTAATTACGTTGTCCCACACATTAGCAACAGTCATAATATAGGAATTTATAAATCTCAAACTACACGAACTCATAACTACTATAAGTTGTTGTGTTGTAGCTGTTCTTAACGCAAGAGATAATGTGATTGGCTATGATGTCCTCAAGGGGTGTGGCTTATTTTGCAGGAGACACTACGATTGGCTTTGAAGCCATCGGGGGTGAGCCTTACTTTGACCGTAATCACTGCAGCGACTATAGGTGAGTTGATAGTTATCTAAACTGACTTTTCATGGAATTCCCAGTAGTAAGCAGGGGTGGATCAAATACTATTGTATTTGTATTTGAATTGTATTTAAATACAATTTTAATGTATTTGTATTTATATTTGTATTTTAGCATCCAGAGAAAAAGTATTTTGTATTTGTATTTGTATCATGGCACCCAGAAAAAAAAGTATTTCGTATTTGTATTTATATTTGATATTTCGAGCCAAAATCATTTGAGGACAGAGAGAGAGAGAGAGAGAGAGAGAGAGAGAGAGAGAGAGAGAGAGAGAGAGAGAAGTCAACAACCATGGTTTACAATACTATGACGGGTCATTTACACGTCGCGTACGAGTACACGTCGCGTTCCTGTACAACCATCCCTGCCCCACCCACTACCATGATGGTAGTTGGACAGAGATAGCACTAACGTCCCTGTCACAC
>NC_090758.1:26103783-26108783 GCF_036898095.1 Palaemon carinicauda | reverse complement strand
AAAAAGAAAAGGCATATGAGAGAGATGAGAGAGAGAGAGAGAGAGAGAGAGAGAGAGAGAGAGAGAGAGAGAGAGAGAGAGAGAGAGAGAGAGAGAGAGAGACATTCAAAAAGTTCCAGTCTCTTTTGCTTTATCCAGTTGCTGTAACTCCTGATAAAGCAGATTCTTTGTCGGATGGATTCTTTTTTCTTTCTTCTTATTCTTGAAGACAGTTGTGTGTCAGAAGCTTGAAAAATGAAGGATTGTATAGTATTGCTACCCAATTTCCTATGTGGAATAAAAAATCCAATTTCTAGATGAAATATCATGTGTGTGTGAGAGAGAGAGAGAGAGAGAGAGAGAGAGAGAGAGAGAGAGAGAGAGAGAGAGAGAGAGAGAGAGAGAGAGAGAGATATTTTCAAAACGTTCCTGTCTCTTCTTCCTTCCCCAGTTGCTGCAACTTCTAAGAAAGTAGATTCTTGGTCTGAAGCTTGAAATCTAAAGGAAGATATAAAACTGATACTACTGAGGCTGTTAATAATAATAATAATAATAATAATAATAATAATAATAATAATAATAATAATAATAATAATAATAAAAATAATAATAATAACACATCTCTGTTTCCATAGAGACCAATGGAAGTAAGATGTAATAAAACTTTCACTCGTATGCTCATTTTCATATCACAGAAATGTATAAGGGATGTAATTTTTTCTCTGGCAAAATAGCAGTTTTCTTGAAATTGGCAAACGTTTTTTCATATCTTTGCAACTTTCGAATGATCAAAAGTTTCTTGTCGGCGTTGAACGTTTTCAACGTGTGGCGAAAATTTCAAAATTTCTTGACATTGTAGATGTTTGCGAATTTCTTGAGAATTTCAAATATTTTTCATACATGGCGGAAGCCAATGATTTTATTGTGAGCGACGACCGTATCCGAAATTTTCTCAAGCAAATATTTTTTTTTTTTCAAAAACATTCTATATTTGCTGCAAAGATTCCGGGCAAAATTATCCCCACCCCTTGATGACATCTTAGCCTAGCACTTTCGTATTTTTTACTAATCAATTATACAACAATTATAAACGTTGTTCAAACTGTCATACTAACATCCATTTGTTAACTCAGCATTTGGAGTTCTATGAAAAGTACATAAAGATAACAATCAGCTCATCTATAGTGGCCACAGTGATTGCGGGTGATGAAAGACCCACTCCTTGAAGATATCGCGGCCAATCATGTTGTGTCCTGTGTTAAAAGCGGTGATAACACATCTCCTTCAAGTGAACACAAGTTAGTAGAGTTTAGAATTTGCAAGGGAATATATTGTGACCGCTGATAACTTGGGAGATAACGTGAATAGCTAAGATGTCATTGAGGGGTGGGGCTTATTTTGCACGGAATCTTTGTGGCGACTATAGTATGTTTCGGAAAGAACCAAAATTGCTTTGAGAAAATCTCCAATATGTTCGTCACTTGCAATGAAATCATCGTCTCTCGCCATCTGTTTGAGAATATTTGAAATTTGCAAGAAATTTGCCAACCTCTACAACCCTCATGAAATTTCTAAATTCTCCCAACAAGTTAAAAACGTTCAACACCCACATGAAAACTCTGATCATTCAGCAATTGCGAAGAAATCCCAAACGTTGGCCCAAAGCCATGAGAGTTTCCCTCATCAGACAATTTCAAGAAAACTGCCGAGGATTACCGGAGAATAATAAAATGCATTTTGCATTTCTTGGATATGCAAAGGAATGCCGAGTCAAAGGTTTTTTACCTCTTCCTCCCATTGGTCTCTAGGAAATTATAAATGTGTTTATTCACATTCCAGCTGCGGGAGGAAGAAGAAATGCTCTATTGCATAAGGGTACACTCGGGCACACTATTCTATCTAATTTATCTTTCGCTTATGTTAGAATTTTTTTAGTTTACATATGAAAGACCTATTTCAATGTTGCTACTGCGCTTAAAATATTTTATTTTGATTATTTTTCTGCTTCTCTTGTAGCTTATTCCCTTATTTCCTTTCCTCACTGCAATATTCTTCCTGTTGCAGCCACTGGGCTTATAGCATCGTGTTATTTTAACTAGGTATTAGCTGGGGCAATTGATAATAATAATATTAATAATAATGATAATAATAATAATAATTATAATAATAATAATAATAATAATAATGATAACAATAATAATAGTAATAATAATAATAATAATAATAATAATAATAATAATAATAATAATAATAATAATAATAATAATAATAAATTATTGTTTTACGAAATACAGCCAAACCACAATTACTATCCAATGATGATACAACCCAAATATGACCCTAATAATTAGGTTATTAGTTATCTCATCCCTCCGTTGGGGCTGAAAATTTTTTTCCTTTTCGGTGAAAAATTGCTTTAAAACTTTACAATCTCTCAAAGTTTCTATTTACTCGAACATTGTAGAGTTGATAATTGTTGACTATTTTAATGTATTACTGATGGTATTCTCATTTACTGATGTTCATGGAAAGGTTTGTTGGTTGTTATAGAATTTCTCTATATGATCATTTTTTATTATCTCAATTATTCTACAGTTTATTTATTCTACTCTTTTGATTGTTGGATTTTTTTTGTAATTATCCTAAAAGTTTTAAAATGTTTGTAATTTTTCAATGATAATGATTTTTATCCACTTGTTCTTTTTTCCTGTTTTGCAATAAAAGTAATTTTCATGATATTCAAATACGAGTATGGTTAAACTATACAAAAATATTTTTGTATTTACTGTTTTTCTACCGCACGTGTATCACATACACTTGTACACTGTAATAGTATTTCTGTGTCTTTATATATATTCCTATTATTACTCTCCCATCGCATTGGTAACCTTTTTATTCATGTATTTTTTTTCAATTATTGTCTTAAAATTTATATGCCTTTCATGACTGGAACGGGTTATATGAATACCCAACTTAAATGTATTAGACTCGTCTCTCAGTTACCTCCTAATGACCATGCTTGTACATTGGTTACAAGCGGAATTGCCGCTCCCTCGTGCCTGTCCCGTTACTACGGTGCCTTACTGTTTCAAGAGGTCAACCACCGAACCTGACCCTTTTGCGTACACTGCCACAATGGAACTACTGCTCTTGGTTCCAATGTGCTGATGTCCGGTTTCCCAATAAGGGCGTGAGTTGGTCAAACACCTAAGCGGATTAGATTCTTGTGGAGATCTCCATGGACACTTTCCTGAAAATCTTCGATTGGCTCTGGGAGCAAGAAGACACCCCCAAAACGTATGAAGACTTCAAATCATTTCTCCAGGAGCAGTACGCCCTATCACCTGCCATATGTTCAGCAAAAAAATAAACTATCCGAGGTGGAATCCGACTACTATCTTTGACCACAAATTGCTGGGGGTCCACTTGGATGTTCGTCACTTTTGCCACTTCTTGGATGGTACGCCCTTCGCCATTATCATAGACCACATACTTTTGGTGCATGCCTTCACTCATTAGTCTGAAGTGTGGTCCGCCTTTAACTCCAACATCTTTCCGCCATGGCTATATATGATTTTACCCTTCAGCACTTACATGGGAAAATTAATCCTGTTGTCGATACTCTGTCAAGAAACACATTGGCTGCCATCCACCTGGGATTGGATTACAAAGCTTTGGCATTGGCCCAACGAAAAAATAACAGTACCAAGCATGTACGACATCCTGCACATCTCTCTGTTGGGAGGACGTCCCTCTTGACGACTCCAACCTCACTTCCTCTCTGAAGTTAGTACTTGGGGACCTAAACTGCGGAAACCTTCTCCCATGCGCCTACAGGTATTTGATTTCATTCATGGCCTTACACATCCATCGTATCATGCTACTGAACAGTTATTGAAGACAAAGTTCATTTTGCATGGCATTACAGAGGAAGCTGAGGTTTGGGTACGCGCCTTACTTCATGCCTAACCTAAAAAGTATATTAACACACGGCTTCAGGACTTGGCACCTTTCCTCAGCCACAGCGATACATTGCCTACATTCACATGAATACTGTAGGTCCCCTACCCGTATCGCAATAACATTGTTACCAGTTTAATGTCATCGACTGCTCCACTCATGGACCTGAAGGCATTCCGATAGAAATTGCAACGTCCGCCTCATGTACATCTGCTTTACTCTCAGGGTGGATAGCAACATTTAGGATCCTTAAGTATATCCCTTCTGACATGGATACTAGTTTCACCTTACAATTGTGGATACCATTAGAAAATCTTCTGGGTTTCACCATTCATCAGACAACAGCATGCAACCCTGCTGTCAACGGAATGGTTGAACGTTTGCACATTGCGCTCATAGCAGCTTAGATGTCCTTCTGCAAGGACTCCAGTTGGATTACCCAGCTTCCATGGGTCCCTCTGGGACTAAGAACTACTCCTAAAGACGTCCAGTATATCTTCACAGCTGAAATAGTGTACGTGGGTCATCACTGCCAATATTTTTCCATCAGAAACCTCTTTAATAATATGATTCCTATAAGATGTATCTAAGTTTTTTTTTCTTTTCCTCATGACCGTTATAAATTAGTATTTTGTTACCAGTTATTGATATCAAAGATTATAGATCAAGATAAAAAAAAAAAAAATTTTATGCTAATTAATTTTTATTTGTAAGAAGGAGTTTGATAGAATTTCCAGAAGTTTATTTTAGGGTATTTATCTATTTATCTATCTATGTATCTACTTAGTATTAAATCTCATATTTCATAAAGACATAACATATTTTCATTTCCTATATCTGTACATCCCCCCAAACTAGTTTCAATGTATTTTTTTCTTTTTTTATCTGCTACTAATATTAAAACTAGTTTTAACAAATTCGTTTTTTAATATTAAAGTATCTAATATTATTATTGAGGCCATAAAAAACCTCATCCTCCTTTCTACGTGCCCCATTTCCCAATTAGATCAAGGAGCCTTAACCTAAAGCAAAGAATATCACACTGTCAAAACTTCTATCTT
>NC_090758.1:26091283-26098783 GCF_036898095.1 Palaemon carinicauda | reverse complement strand
TTCGATAAAACTATACTAGGGTGTTACTGTACCTTCCTGTTCCTGTAGTAGGGTTCAAGAGGGACAAAACAACAGAGTTTTTAGTCTGAGTCTGTGTTGTCTGGCTTGGGGCTGAGTCCCCCTCGCTGACCTAACACATACAAAGGGAGCTTAGCTCCCTTAGGTCACTACCGAAGGTTTCTGTAGTATGATTCCTTCTTTTGTGATCTACCAGACTAGTCCTGTTGCTGTTCTCGCGGGAGGATAAGTTCTTCCCTTGGGAGTAGCAACGCCTTCCTTGCTTTGGTGCTCTGGAAGCTGGCAAGTATTGCTGGCCTTTCCCCTTAGATCTCCTTAGGCTAAGATAAGTTTCTTAGCTGCGGGTGATCTGTCACTAAAGCAAGGTTGGCAGGACCCTCTTGTCCTTTCCCCCTCTTTCTTCATACTGTACTGTACGTCGTTCTACATCTGGACCTAGTATAGGTTAGGATGTGGAATTGACTCAGCCCCTGGCCGGCCGGCAGAGCTGCTGGCCGGCAAGGGTCTTATGTTTTCGAGTGCTGCCTGGACCTCTCTTGGTCCCTCATCCATGCCTGCCGGCAGAGCCGGACGGCATGGGTCAAGGAAGCCTGAATTAGTTTCTCCCCTTCCTTATATGCACTCTTTCGGTTGCCGGGCTTGGAGGTTGTGTACACTCTTATCCCGGCATCCATTCTATTTTTCTTCTAAGTGCTGTACCTGTCCCGGCTGCCGGCCTATGAGGCCGGCAGCCGGGCAGGTGTAGTCCTCTGGTTCTTTTGCTGCCGGCTGGCATCGGTCTTGTACCTTTGCCGGCCGGCTTATGTCAGCCCTTGTCTGCCGGTCACCAAGAGTGTGGCCGGCAGCTGGGTACTACCTTGTGTAGTTGCTGGCCGGCAGCCATTGCCGGCCAACACTGGCTGTTACCGGCCGGCAGTTGCTGCCGACCGGCACAGGCATTTGAACCAGAGTGCTGCCGCCCTATAGCTGTTAAGTAGTATACTTTAAAGCTAGTTGTGGTGTGTGCCGGCCGGCAAAGGCAGGCCGGCACACATCCCCCTAATGGTAAGGGTTTTGGTACAGCACTGTGTCTTCTAACACTATTGTTTTTTCTTGCACATCCCTTTGCTGTTGCCCTACAGATAGGAAGCTGAGTTCTTCCCTGTCTATTATCCAGGATTTTAAAATCATTGCTTAGGTGTGAGCTCCACCTGTTTCCTCTGGAAACCTGGCATTGGTTACTCTAGAAGAGATAAACCATTTTGATTTTATTATCTGGAAGGCTGCAACAATGGGTTGTGAGGGAAACACAAGGGTGTGTCTTTCCTTTCTGAATTGTTATGCTATACTATGCATATTCAGTGATACATAGTTCACTTGATACTCATGGAAATTTCTTCTCTTTACAGAAGGACACTCCGAAGTGGGGAAGTGCTTTCTGCAATGTCAGCAGCAAGAACCTCTGCGGACATGAGTTTTGTAGGAGACACGCAGCATACGCTGTCTCCAAGGATGATCTCCGGTATTGGGACCCTCAGGTATGTACTGTGTGCACTAACCTGATTACTGATACATTTAAATAGCTAGGAAGAAGCTTCGTACCTGGGTAAGGGGCTTCCAAAAGAACACTTCTGGCCCTTATCTTCCAAGTGAGAAGATGAGGGCGTATCCTTTCCCTAAGGCATCAGCTGATGCAATGATTCCCCAGCCTCAAGAGGAGATCCCCTAAGTTCAGATCCAGGTGGACGCTGAAGTCGCGGTCGCTATGCAAGACATCCAGCTAGATGACAGGATGTCTGATGTGGACGGGTGTCAGGAGGAAGACCTCCTGGCAGAAGCCCAGGATGAAGTTCAAGCCCTCTATATCGGCCGGTCTCCCAGTAGAGCTGGGACAGGCCCTCTCTTCTATTGTTGGAATGATCCTACAAATGCAGAAGGAGAATCAGGAGAAGGCGGCTGCAATGGAACTGCGAATGCAGTGCCTTGCAGAATCACATGGGCCCCAGAAAAAGCTCAATGTGAAAGACCTTCCCTTGTGCTCAGATGCTAACCCATGGAGGTATGCTGAGCACATGCCGATGACGACTGGAAAGATCGTCATCTCGGATAAGCTGGGCTCAGTTCCCCTGGAGGTGGAATTCTGGCCCAGCAAGGCATCATATCCGGACTGTTATGTCCGGCTGAGGAAGGAACCAGCTTCAAAGGAGGAGACAGAGCCGAAGGAGGTCATAGTGATGGACCATGCTAAGGCTCAAGCTCTACTTTCATCCTCGATGAAAGAGAGGGGCTTCTCTAACTCAAAGGTAGCCGCATTGAATAGGAAGCTCCCTTCCTTTGTGTCCTCGCCTACTAGAGCCTTCCCCTTTTTACAGAAAGGGTTTCTGGCTGTACTAAAAGCAATCGAGGCCAGCAAGTCTTGACCCTCCCTAGAGGAGTGTAAACCCTTGTCGCTGGCCCTGCCTATGGACCACAAAGACTGGAAGGACGTCCATCTTACGTTCTCAGTGGGAAAGTTGGAGGCTGATATTGCCGGACGTCAGTTCGGCAAGGACCTCCCTAAGCTGTCTGACTTTCTTTTGCGAAGTGAGTTCGATACAAAAGAAAGACTGACTGCCTCAATGTCTCTTCAGACTACTCTCGAGACGATGGCAAGTGACCCCAAGGTCCATGAAATGTTCATGGTAGTGGCCAAGCCTCATCTGGCCACAGCGACGAAGGACCTTTATGGCTTCGTCAAGGCAAGGAGAGCTTGTAGGGAGTTCGTGTTTACCTCGGCTACGGTGAGGCACGAGCCAAAGAAACTAATCTCCTCCAACATTTGGGGAAAAGACCTTTTCCCTACCGACTATGTCAAAGAAGTTATTGATAAGGCCGCCTTGGAGAATAGAAACCTTCTCCAGAAGTGGGGCCTGGCTATCAAAAGAAAGTCTTCCCCGGATGAGAGTCCTCAACCAAAGAGGAAGACTATGAGGACTAGGCTACCGTCTCGGCCAGCCAAGCCTCTTAGACAGCAACAGCAACTGCAATTGCCATTGCCCCCAGTGCCCCAGATCGTGGCACAAACCCCGACCACCTTCCAGTGGGTACCCCAGGCCGTGTCGACACAGTCCACGGCATTCACCCCAGAGTTCGAAGAGCAGTCTACTTCCTTTCGAGCAAAGCCTAGAGGAGCAGCCAGAGGCTCGTCTAGACGCCCCTCAAGGGGAAGGGGATTCAGGGGTGGTCGTGGTCAGGAAGGCAAGACCTCAGGACGGCAGTCCAAGTGAGGTGATACCGGTAGGAGGGAGACTTCTGAAATTTCGGGATCGGTGGACCTTCGATCCCTGGGCCCAAAGCCTACTCAAGAATGGACTGGGCGGGAGCTGGTACAGCACTCCACCCCCGTGCCTTCGGTTTTTCCAACACTCCACCCCCGTTATGGAGGAGTACGTTCAAGAACTGTTGGAGAAAAAAGGTGATCCGAAGGGTGAAGCCCATCAATTTCTAAGGGAGGCTGTTTTGTGTTCCCAAGAAAGACTCGGAAAAGCTCAGAGTCATTCTGGACTTGTCGCCACTCAACAAGTTCATAGTGAATTGCAAATTCAAATGCTAACACTGCAACACATAAGGACCTTACTGCCCGAGAGGGCATATTCCGTCTCTATAGACTTGTTAGACGCCTATTGGCACATTCCAATTAGCCATCGACTCTCCCCCTACCTAGGTTCAGGCTACAACGAAGACTATACGCCTTCGGAGCCATGCCATTCGGGCTAAACATAGCCCCAAGGATTTTTACGAAGCTTGCGAGCGTAGCTCTCAAACAATTACGCCTAAAGGGAATTCAGGTAGTAGCCTACCTGGACGACTGGTTGGTGTGGGCAGCATCCGAGACAGAATGCTTGCAAGCTTCCAGTCAAGTGATCCAGTTCCTAGAGTACCTAGGCTTCAAGATCAACAGAAAAAGTCTCGACTTTCTCCATCTCAAAAGTTCCAGTGGCTGGGAATCCACTGGGACCTTTTGTCACACCGTTTCTCCACCCCGGCGAAGAAAAGGAAGGAGATAGCGGGTTCTGTCAAGAGACTTCAAGATTCCGAAAGGATATCAAGACACGAGCAGGAGAGAGTACTGCGCTCTCTCCAGTTTGCTTCGGTGACAGACCCAGTGCTAAGAGCACAGCTAAAGGATGCAATCGGAGTTTGGAGAAGTTATGCATCAAACGCGTGAAGAGATCTGAGAAGACCAGCCGCTTCGGGTAAGTACTCTTCTCAGGCCTTGGTCCCAAGCCAGACATCTAAAGAAGTCGGCTCTTCTTCAGCCACCTCCCCCGTCGGTGACGATTCACTCAGACGCCTCGAAGGAGGGATGGGGAGGTCACTCTCATCGGAAAAAAGTCCAGGGGACTTGGTCCAGGCTATTCAAGACCTTTCACATAAAACTTTCTAGAAGCTAGGGCAGTGCTCCTTACCTTAAAGAAAGTCTCCCCGCGTCACTCGATCCACATAAGGTGGTGATAGACAGCGAGGTAGTTGTGAGATACTTGAATCGACAAGGATCGAGGTCACCACCTCTCAACCAGGTGATGTTGGCCGTCTTCCGATTGGCGGAAAAGAAGAAGTGGTACCTGTCGGCAGTTCACCTTCAAGGAGTCCGCAATGTGACAGCGGACGCTCTATCCAGGTTCACACCGATAGAGTCGGAATGGTCCTTAGACGCAGGATCATTCTCCTTCATTCTGAATCAGTCCCAGAACTGCAGATAGACCTCTTTGCGACGAAAGATAACAAGAAGTTGCCCCTGTACGTGCCCCGTACGAGGACCCCTTAGCGGAAGCAGTGGACGCAATGTCCCTCGACTGGAATAGATGGTCCAAGATTTATCTGTTCCCTCCTCACAACCTTCTGTTGAGGGTCCTCAACAAACTGAGATCCTTCAAAGGGTAGCAGCAATAGTGGCCCACAAGTGGCCGAACAGCGTGTGGTTCCTCCTGGCATTGGAACTGTAGCTGAAGTTTGTACCACTACCAGATCCAGTTCTGACCCAGCGAGTCCAGAAGTCAACTGTCTGCGCTTCATTACAGAAAACCCGGACCCTGCAGCTCATGATTTTCTCTCCCTAGCGGTGAGAAAGCGTTTCGGGATTTCGAAAGCCAGTATAGACTTCCTTGAGGAATATAAGTGCAAATCTACTAGAAGGCAATATGAGTCATCTTGGAGAAAATGGGTGGCCTTTTGTCAAGGCGAAGATTCCGCAGGAGATCTTGACAGACTTCTCCTTATCTTTCTTCTCCACCTCCATGGTCAAGGGTTGGCAGCGAACACGATTTCAGCGTGTAAGTCTGCTTTGACAAGACCCATTCTATATGCCTTCCAGGTCGACCTAGGTAACGAGATCTTTAATAAAGTCCCGAAAGCCTGTGCTAGGCTCAGACTTTCAGCACCTCCAAAGCCCATTTCATGGTCTTTAGACAAGTTCTTCATTTCGCTTCTCTGTTGAGCAATGAAGAGTGTGCATTAAAGGATTTGACACAAAAAGTTATTTTCCTATTTTGCACTTGCGTCCGGGGCCAGGGTTAGTGAGACTGTAGCCTCTTGAGAGAGGCAGGTCGTGTTCAGTTCCTGGATGGGGGAGAACTGAACCTGTCTCCGGATCCTACGTTTCTCGCCAAGAATGAGTTACCCACCAACAGGTGGGGTCCCTGGAGAATCTGCCGTCTGAAAAAAGATGCATCTCTATGTCCAGTAGAATGCCTAAAGGTCTATCTTCATAGAACTTCAGACTTCAAGGGTGGTCAACTATTCAGGGGAGAAACATCAGGCTCAAATTTATCTCTGAATCAACTCAGAGCGAAAATCACATATTTTATTTGCAGAGCGGATCCTGACAATACACCCACAGGTCACGATCCGAGGAAAGTTGCCTCATTCTTAAATTTCTTTAATTGTATGGATTTTGAACATCTCCGTTCATACACTGGCTGGAAGTCTTCCAGAGTGTTCTTTCGCCACTATGCGAAGCAAGTAGAGGAACTAAAAGAGATCTGTGGTAGCAGTGGGTCGCGGTGTTAACCCTACTGTTTAACTCTGCGAGGAACAGTGGTCTTAATTGGGACGATTAATTCCAGGGTGAGTGTGTAGTTACATACTGTACTACAAACTAAGTGAGGGCACTGTGTTGCCCATCCAGACTGTTCCATTTCCGAAGGTGAACCTAGCATAAGTGCAGACATGTGTGCCGAGCGTTTCTAACGCTAATGTCATTGATTTGTAATACAGGCTTTTATGACTTTGATACCTCGGTATCTTAAAAGTGGCATCTAATGTTTTTTCTTTCAGACAAACAAGCTCTGTTTACTATCATACTTATGCTTAAAGTTTTGGGTTATCCTCTTCTTATGTATATATATATATATATAATTGTGGTTAACCTGTCTATTTATTGCCTGTCAATAATCTGGTTCTTGAGAACCTTGCGTCTCCTTCACCTGTGTCAATTTATTGGTATAATTGAGCATTCATTCTATGTACCTTATCTGGGATAATTCTAATAGAATTGTTCCTTTATGCAAGCTATGTTGCATTGGTTTTCCTCCTATGCGGATATAAAACCTTTGTCCAATACAAGTATTGTGCGGAGAACTGGTCGATATTTCATATTGACGCAGTGGTTCTTTACAAACTATGCTTTACTTAATATAGGGCGAGACCACTATATTAGCTTGCCTGGTATTCATACAGAGATATATGTACTCTTCGAGACTTTTCCAGAGTCTAGTAGGACTCTTCCCTGTAGGGGGCAGGAAGCTCTAACATAGTTTATAGTTAGTTGAAAAGATGTATAATGGTAACATCTTAGGTCTCTAGGTCTAGTCGACCGGGAAAAAATTACCTCCGGGGAGTACGGCACGTTCTGAGAATCCACAGATACAGTAATGCTCTGGTACACTTCCATCAGGACGACATGGCTTGAGCCCAAAAAACGGATTTTGAGCGAAGCGAAAAATCTATTTTTGGGTGAGATGGCCATGTCGTCCTGATGGACCCGCCCTTGCCTTTTTAAGAAAGGGCTGTAGGACCCCTCCCTACATACAGTATCTGTAGCACCTCGTGTACGCTACAAGGAATACAGATGGCGCCAGGATTGGCGCCAGGCACTCATACGAATCGGGGGATAGGGAAGCCTTGGGAGCGGCTCTCCTTTTTCTTTCCCGAATTCGTATCTCGCCAATCACCTCCTACGAGACGAAATCTCTGTCCAGGATGTAGATTGCCATGTGACGTGTCTAGAATACGTCCTCTGATATGTCGCGATATCCCTTTCACGAGGGATACTCGCTCCAGGAGTTAGAATTCTGGTACCTTAAGGTAAATTCTCTGGGAATATCGCCGTAGTTGTAATATACCCTAGGAAGCTACCCTATAGGAACTTCCATCAGGACGACATGGCCATCTCACCCAAAAATCGATTTTTCGCTTCGCTCAAAATCCGTTATATATATATGTATATCTATATAAATATATATA
>NC_090758.1:26068783-26076283 GCF_036898095.1 Palaemon carinicauda | reverse complement strand
AATGTTGTCAGTGTGGGGGAGAGGGCACCAAGTAGTCGAGTGCCCCACTCAAGAATCCCGCCGCCGTTACACTTTTCAGGCCTACGGTCATCTATCTAGAGAGTGCTCAGCAAAAACCGTTGAGGGGCGGGCGGGCTGTGGCACACTCACACCTCCCCCCCGCGCAACATCCGAGAATAAGGAAACCAAGGAAGTGGGAGGCTAGGAAGTTCGATGCACCCTCTCCCCCTCCCCATGACATCACAACCAGTAGCCGAGGAAGTGGTGATGACAGCCCAGGCACTGTGAACTCCATTGGTACCCTCGACCTCACACTTGCAGCACTAGGGAGCAGCGGCATTGCAGCCGAGGTCATTGGCCCGTGCCCAATATCTCGTAATGGCCATCTAGGAAAGTTAGCAGTTAGGATTGACCTACCAGATAAATCCACTCGAGCGCTGATCAACACAGGAGCCAGCGTTTCACTGATTGAAAAAAAGATTTTCATCAAACCCACTACAGTCGGTGGCACCCATCGTTCTTGACACACCAGGAGGAAATAAACTGCATATAAACCATACAACAATCGTCAACCTTAAGGTGGGGGTCTGTGAAGTTTACACATGATTTTTTTTTGTCTTACCGACCTTGGGAATTCCAGAATCGAGGCTATTTTAGTAATTTAAGTAAGGTAACATCTGTACCTGAGAGAAGAGAAGTGTTGTCTCCCCAGACATTTACGAGCATATCAGTGACCCATTTAGCCCTCTTTGAGAAGGAACCTAGGTCTTTTGCTAAACCTCATAAGAATTGGGCTCACAAGATATTAGAGGGCTTGACAAAAATAAAATAGAACAGAGTTGATATAACGATAGTTAATTTGTCAAATAAAAGAGTTGTTTTAGGCAGTGATTCTGTGTGTGAATTAGAGTTATAGGAAATTGCTTATAATGGGATGTTGGAAACCACAACTCCAGCCCGCAAAGACTAACATACTCAGAATTTGATTATGCAAGCGCGAAAACTATGTCCATCAGAATATTAACCTGTAGTCAGTGACATTGTCAATAATTCTTACGATGTAATTGCAATTGGAGAAGAGCGACCCGGAAGGATTGACCAATTTCCCTTTAGCATTGAAACTGGGCAGGTGGAGCCGATCAGGCCAAGGCCTTATAAGGTACCAATTCATTTACAGGGTGAGATAGAAAGGGAAATTAATGAATTAAGGGATCAAGGGATTATCCAGGAGAGCAAATCCCCCTGGGCTTCTCCAATTGAAGCTGTAACGAAAAAGGAGGCTCAGTAAGATTGTGTGTTGATTATAGGAAGTTGAATGCAGTCACTAAGAATATTGCATTTCCACTGCCCTTGATCGAAGAATTACTTGTGAAAGTACGGGGTAGTAAATATTTTACAATTGTTGATTTAAAATCTGGATACTATCAAATACCATTTAAGGAAAACAGTAAATGTAAAACGGCATTTATAGCTAACGATCAACTATTTCAGTTAAATTTTCTACCTTTAGGTGTTAAAAATGCTCCAAGTCATTTCTATAAAGTAATGATGACGGTTTTGTCTCCCTTAATTGGCCATATTGTTCTTGTTTATTTAGACAATATCGAAATTACAGGGAATATGGCCGAAGAACATTAAAATAATATTAGTAAAGTTTTAGAAGCATTGTGACATAATGGCATGAAAAAAAAATTTTCACCTGCAAATTTTTCTGTAAGCAGGTCAAATTTTTAGGTCTCATAATAACCCCAGAAGGTATCCAACCCTGCCCCAGTAAAGTAGCCGCTATTAGATAATTCCCAAGGCCACGTAACTCTAAGGAAGTAGCTGGATCCTTAGGGCTCGCTGGGTATTACTTGTAAATTCATAAGAGGTTTTGAGGAGACAGCGAGACCCTTAGGTGCTTTAAAGAAACAAAAAGTAATAAATTGGGGAGGTGAAGAAGAAAGGACCTTCAACCTTTGACGGGCCGAGAGAGGGTTGTGAACTCAAAGGCAGGATGCAATCAACTGAGTTGTTTATTAAGGAACACTCTCCTTTATATACAAAACCTCAAGGCAACAGGACATAACATGTTCGAGAGACAGACAATGTTACAGAGCAAAACCGGAGACATGATCATTCAGGTTCTTTTTAGTGCGAGGGAAGAGCGCAGATACAAGCATAATACATACAAAATAATTATGTACAATTGTGTGACACACGGTTGGTACATGGCTCCCCCCCTAAAAATGACATACTGTACATGTAAATAGGGCGCCCTGATCTAGAGAGGCGAACTTCAGGCGTGTCATCTGGCAGAAGATAAGCAGGTTTTAGACGATCAATGAGGACCCAGTCTTCTTTGCCCCGAATGTTTAGTAGGAATGCTTTCGGACTGCGTCGGATCACAAAGAAAGGACCCGTGTAAGGGGGCGTTAGTGGTGGCTTGCTAGTGTTGTTGCGCAGGAAGACGTGCGTTGGAGAGTGCAAGTCCGTTGGTATGTGATGCTTCGCTGGGGGCTTGTAAGTCTGGCGGCACAGAGTAAATTTTCCCACAACGTGACGTATGCGCTGGAGATCGTCGGAGGAGGTTGTAGAAGGAAAAAATTCGGCAGGGACGACCAACTGGTCGCCATACACCATTTCAGCTGCCGAGACGTCGAGGGCGTCTTTAGGAGTGGTCCTTAGTCCCAGGAGGACCAAGGGAAGCTGAGTAAACCAGTTGCAATCCTTGCAGCGGGACATCAAAGCTGCATTGAGGGTGCGATGAAAACGTTCAACCATTCCATTGGCAGCGGGGTTGTAGGCCGTTGACTGATGTAGGGTGATGCCCAGGAGATTTGCTAATGACGTCCAAAATTGAGAGGTGAAAGTGGTTCCCCTGTCAGAAGTAATATGCTCAGGGATACCGAATCTTGAAATCCATCAAGAGAGTAAGGCAGATGTACATGAGGCGGACGTTGCAGTTTCCATGGGAATGGCTTCAGGCCAATGAGTGGAGCGGTCGATGACGGTAAACAGGTAATGATGTCCTTGTGATGTGGGTAGGGGGCCTACAACGTGGACGTGAATGTTTGCGAAACGACGCTGAGGTTGAGGAAAGGTGCCCACTCCTGAATCCGTGTGTCGATGTACTTTGGAAGTTTGGCAAGAAGTACAGGCACGGACCCAGTCCTTAGCATCCTTAGAAATGCCGTGCCAAATGAACTTTGCCTTCAGCAGCTGTGCAGTAGAACGGCACGAGGGATGTGAAAGGCCGTGAATGAAATCAAACACCTGTCGGCGCATGGGAGCAGGAATCCAAGGTCGCGGTCTACCAGAACTGACGTCACAGAGGAGGGTGGTGTTGGAGTCTTCGAGGGGAAAGTCTTCCCAACGGAGGGACGTGCAGGAAGTCCTACAAGCTTGATATTCTGGATCCTGTAGTTGGGCTTCAGCCAGGGCGTTGTAATCCAAACCCAGTTGAACGGCAGCCAACGTGTTTCTTGACAGGGCATCAGCAACGGGATTCATTTTCCCAGGGACGTATTGGAGGGTGCAATTGTATTCAGCCACGGCGGAGAGAAGTCGGCGTTGATGGGCGGACCAGGCGTCAGACTGTCCAGTGAAGGCGGGCACCAGGGGCATGTGGTCTGTGCGAATGACGAAGGGCGTACCTTTTAAGAAATGGCGAAAGTGATGGACAGCCAAGTGCACCGCCAGCAATTCTCGATCGAAGGTAGAATAACCCAATTCTGCCTTGGACAGTTTTCTGCTGAAGAAGGCCAATGGGCAGGGCAAGCCTTTGACCACCTGCTCGAGTACTGCACCAATAGCGACGTCGCTGGCATAGGTGGAGAGAAGGAGAGGGGCGTGTGGGATAGGAAAAGTGAGAGCCACAGCAGTTGATAGGGCCTTCTTTGAATTGCAGAAGGCTGCTTCTTGAAGGGGACCCCACTTCAGGTCCTTTGGCTTGCCCTTGAGGGAAGCGTAAAGGGGAGCAAGAGTGGCGGCAATGGCTGGCAGAAAACGGTGTTGATAGTTGATCATGCCCAAGAATTCCTGCAGAGCTTTGACGGTCGAGGGCGCAGGGAAGTTCTGAACGGCTGCTACCTTCTCAGGGAGGGGATGGACTCCTTCAGGAGTGATACGGTGCCCTAAGAACGACACTTCGTTGGCGCCAGAGGTACACTTGTCGTACCGGACTACAAGGCCGTTTTGTTGCAAGCGGTCGAGCACGATGCGCAGGTGACGGAGGTGTTCCTCTTTTGAGGAGGAGGAACACAAGTATGTCAACCACATAACATACACAGAAAGGGAGGTCCCCTAAGATGCCATCCATGAGATGTTGAAACGTTGCCCCAGCATTACGAAGGCCAAAATAGGAGTAATTGAATGTGTATGTACCAAACGGAGTGGTGATGGCGTTCTTGGGGATGTCTTCTGGGTTCATAGGCACCTGATAATACCCCATCAGGAGGTCGAGCGTAGAAAAAACCTTCGCTTTGTGCAGGTAGGAGTTCACGTCGGCAATGTTTTATGAGGGGGGTAGTGATCCGGTTCTGTTTGCATGTTCAGGCGCCTGTAATCCCTGCACGGACGGAGGGAGCCGTCTTTCTTCAAAAAGATGTGTAAGGGTGACGACCATGGGCTGGAGGCCTTTTGGCAAAGGCCCATTTCCTCAATTTCGGCGAACGTCTGTTTGGCGGCCACCAATCGTTCCGTTGCCAGACGTCTGAATTTTGCGAAGACTGGGGGTCCCGTCGTCTTCATATGGAGATAAATACCGTGCTTGGCAGGAACCGTGTGCGTTTGGCGAAGTTCTGGACTGAAAACTTCCGGGTACGACGTGAGGAGGTGGGCATAAGCATCCGTGGGTGCGCTGATGTGGAGAGCGAGGTTAGAAGAGGTGTCGACAAGTACGAGTCTGCGTTGACCAATCGTCGGTAGGCGACATCGACCAGAAGGTGGAAATGAGAGAGGAAATTTGCACCGAGGATTGGCATTGTGACGTCAGCAACGAGAAACTTCCAATTGAATTTACCGTTTCCGAACGATAATGTAAGGTTCTCGTAACCGTGGGTGAGTATCGCAGATCCGTTGGCAGCTACCAAGCGGACGTCCGCGGATGTAGACAGACTACTTTGTGCCTTGAAGAGTTTCCTTGGCAAAAGAGAACGACAAGCACATGTGTCTACCAAAAATCGCACGCCCGTTCCTGCATCCTGTAAAAAGAAAAGATTAGAAACACGGGGAGGCCACCGCCACAATCGATGGCCCTACTTACACGTTTTTTGGCCACTGACAATCCTTGGCACATTTCTTTGCGGTTGCCCTGAATCTGAAGTGGTAGTAGCAAAACTGCGGCGGATGGGAGGTAGTAAGTGGCTGTAGAAGTCGTTCGTTGGGGCGCGAGCGATTGGTGGGTGGTGGGCGGCTTTGTCGCCGCTTCGGCACGTCACGGGGTAGGCGTGTATGTCCTACGGCATTCATGTCAGCTTCGGTTGACATTGAATAGGCATCCTCGTCGTCAGGGGTGGAGGCGTTGATGTAGGTCTTGAAGTGGCTGTCCATGAGGGCATCGGCTTTGGTCATCAAGTCCTTTTATGGGTAAACTATCGACATTGGATATGGCAGCGCGTACAAGTTCGGGGTAAACGGTGTATCCAAAGGGCACGAAGTAGGTTCACCTCACGAGGAGAGCCGTCTGCGGCAGGTTGAAGGCGAGCGATACTGGTCATTTCCCTGAGGGCAAGCAAAGCCCTTTGGTCCCCCAACGGTTGTTGCGAGAGCTGAAAAAGCTTTGCTATATGGGCGGCTGGCGACGGCGAGTACTGCTGCAGAAGGTATGTTTTGAGGGCGTCATACGCTATTGGGGTATCCCCTTGTTCAAAAAGCCAGTCGGATATTTCTGGGAAGGTGTCCTCGTGTATCGCCTCGAGAACATAATCCGCTTTGGTGGTTGAGCGAGTCACGCCCCTGATACGAAACTGGACTTCTGCTCGCTGAGACCAAGTAAACGCCTCTCCGCTGGCAAACGATGAAAGTTTGAATGAAGCGGCCGCAGCACAAACTGCTGTAGAGCACGCCATAGTACCAACGATGAAGGGGCAAGGGGGGTGGGGGTGGAAGGTTATCGGAGCGAGTCGACTTCCAGAGTCACCAATGTGACGGGCCGAGAGAGGGTTGTGAACTCAAAGGCAGGATGCAATCAACTGAGTTGTTTAATAAGGAACACTCTCCTTTATATACAAAACCTCAAGGCAACAGGACATAACATGTTCGAGAGACAGACAATGTTACATAGCAAAACCGGAGACACGATCATTCAGGTTCTTTTTAGTGCGAGGGAAGAGCGCAGATACAAGCATGATATATACAAAATAATTATCTACAATTGTGTGACACACGGTTGGTACAAACCATTTGAAAGCTGCCTTAACTAGCAATGAATTATATGTACATCGTAGATTTGATTGCCCGATTTCAGTGACAACTGATGCGAATAGGGTAGCTATTTGTGGCATAGTTACTCAATGAGATAATAAAGGCAGAGACCGACCCATTTGTTTCGTCTTTCCAGGGGTTTAAACGGGGCAGAAAAGAATTATAGTACATTCGATCGATATGCTTTGGCTATTCTTTATGTTCTAGAGAGGTATCTGTTCTTTTTATTAGGTCAGTCGAATGATTGTGAAGTGATCATCTCCCCTTTCGTGATTTGTATTATAAAAATTATTTAACCACTCGACAAGCGAGATGGATTTAGAGGTTTTTAGAGTTTAATATAAAGGGTTTTCACCACATAGAAGGTAAAACTAACAAGGTAACTGATGCTCTCTCTAGAGGTGCAGTGATAGGAGTAACCACTAAGGCACAAAAGAGGAAAGAAGAACAGAAAGAAGACGAATGGATGGAGAGAGCAAAAGCAGTGATTAACGGAGAGTTATCTGTCATTTCTGAATGTGGCTTGTGAGATTTTTTTTTATGGAATATGCTATCTTATATTGTGCTTACGAAAAGAGAGGGAAATTTTTTTGCACGGGCAGTTCTTTCTCCTTCTTTAATTAATCGAGCCATCCAAAAATTACATGCAAGTCTGTATGCAGGGCATTTAGGGATTGATAGAATATTAAGGAGAGCACGTGAATCCTTTTTTTGGTTAAGAATGAGAAATTCTATAGAGATTTGTATAAAAGGTTGTCATGCTTGTAACTGTTTCAAAGAACATAAGAACACTGTACCGGAAGCCAGATAGTGGCATGTGATTCCTATTATATTTTATAGAGTGCATATCGATGTAGTAGGATCATTTCCTACTGGGTTAACACAACAAAAGGATATCTGTGTATTTGCGGATGCATTTACTCGGTACACTCATATACTTACGCAATGTTGGATACATCGGCAAATTCATTAGCCAGGCGCTGTGCTCTTCCATTACTAAGTTTGGTTGCCCGAAAATTTTAAATAGTGATAATGGTCTCGAGTTTAAAATAGGTTTGTGAAATCGGTCACGGATTTGATGAAAATTTAACA
>NC_090758.1:26053783-26061283 GCF_036898095.1 Palaemon carinicauda | reverse complement strand
ACAAACAATATATACAACCTCTTTTTCTTGTATTGGACAAATTTAATTAATAAACGCAAAGCCATTATTTGCTGAACACATCCCCTTCTCTTTTGCGCCCCAGCATGTCACTTATCAATGAAACACCATAGTGATAATCTCTTCATTAGCAGCATATTATAAATTTTGGTAAGTGTATTCATAATACTAATACCCCGATAATTGCTGCAATCAAATATATTTCCTTTTATGAACAAGGTTGTCAATTTATTGCTACACCAATAAAAAGGATAGCATGTAAAAAGAAATATGTAGTTAAAAATTGTAAGAAAAAAGTTTCCATGAAATAGGTAAGGCTGCAAATAACCCAAGACATGTCCCAATAAAACTCCTGTTGTTCTTCAAATTTCGTTGATTTACGCACCAAAACAAAATACATCCTCTATTAAAACTAAATTATTCATATCATTCTTATATATAAGTAACAACAAAGATATTGTTAAACCGCTTTTCATCAATGAAATAGAAGCCAAGATATATACCGTGGAATAAAGACAGATATAGGCTACCATGATTACTATGAATTGATATCTATTTGATTGGCAGAGAAAAATTTTAAAGGATGATTCGTGTCAGCTGAAACTCTAAATTAAAGACAAATTTACATGTTTTTAATTTACGCTTAATGGTGGACACATCGAGAACTTGATTGATTTTCGGTTTGAGGGGTTGCACATACACACTCTCTCTCTCTCTCTCTCTCTCTCTCTCTCTCTCTCTCTCTCTCTCTCTCTCTCTCTCTCTCTCTCTCTCTCTCTCTCTCTCTCTCAAGTATATTTCACCTAAACTCATGCTTCACTTTTTAAACAAATCAAGCATAAGATCTTCCTAACTTCTTTTTTTTTTTTTTTGTCATCATATTTCAAAACTGAAATAATGGTCGTAGCACATACTTTATAAGGACCCGATGGCCTTCATAAATGGCGTCGATCAGAGAGAGAATAGATCTTTCTCAACAGTTAAACTGGGAGATATGGCTCACAGTTTATAACGCCCACTTATTTTTTTTTTAAAGTCATTGTTTGAATACATTCAATACCCAAAGTCTTTATATATTGTTTCTATAAACATATCCTCCACTAGTACATTGTACTATGTTCACCTAGCATTCGCAGAGCAACAGATCGCTCCCAGCCTGGAAGAGTGAATTTCAGCGGTTTACCGGGCGGCAAGTGCAGTGGCTGAGTGGGTGTGCCTGTCTTATGTTCTGATGACCATCTGTTCTGATGATACTGGAACTAATAAAAGACTCTTTTACTTTCTATATATGTAAATATATTTCTTTCCAGTCACGTTGAGTGGTATTGCAAAATGTATGACTACTCAGCCTTCCGCAATCCCTCGGTAGGAGTGAGGGAGAGTCAATAGTCATAACTTGGAGAGAGACAGTCCGCAGAGAGGTACACTAGGAAGCCACAATCTCGCACAATCTGCTGAATCAGCAATTTGAAGATTAGAAAATGGGAGAAAGTTGGAATGACTCAATCGGCAAGTGCATGCATATATTTTGACGATTCTAGTATACTAGTGTATATATATATATATATATATATATATATATATATATATATATATATATATATATATATATATATATATATATATATATATATATATATATATATATAAATAACTATTGATTAATTACTTGACATATAACCATCCTATTGATACTGGGATCCATGTCACATAGCAGCTAAGCATGGCTAAAACCTCAACATTAATTATTTTTGTAGTAAAAACCGAGGTAGTCGAGTCCCGAGATTGTGCTCGTTAAGTCGTTATTGTTCGAGAGAGTCAAGGACTTAAGGATATATTTTGTTAATGAGCAAAATAAAATGACTTTTCATTCCGGTTTTTATCTGTTTTAACTGTTTTTTTTTTTTCGAAAATGATCGTTTGATTTTTCATGGAGACAAGTTCTTCAAAATAATTTGTTTTTCCAAAAAATTGTTAAAAGGGCAGTCTCCAAAGATGGACTGATATGTCTTCGATATATTAAAAATTCGTGTAACTCTCTCAATATCTCTATCTCTCTTATAAAATTTAACGGCAATATATATATATATATATATATATATATATATATATATATATATATATATATATATATATATATATATATATATATATATATATGTATATATATATATATATATATATATATATATATATATATATATATATATATATATATATATATATATACATATATATATATATATATATATATATATATATATATATGTACATATATATATATACTGTATATATATATATATATATGTATATATATATATATATATATATATATATATATATATATATATATATATATATCAAGGAAAAAGAATAACTAGATAAACATCTCTCTCTCTCTCTCTCTCTCTCTCTCTCTCTCTCTCTCTCTCTCTCTCTCTCTCAATTAAACCAACAGAGACGAAATCCTGAATTCACTACCTTTTCTTCCTTAGCCCATTCACCCAGTTCTTATCTCTCTCTCTCTCTCTCTCTCTCTCTCTCTCTCTCTCTCTCTCTCTAAAGATGAATACCTCAACCAATCCTAATTAAAAATGAGGATGTAGTCACGTATAACAAACTGATTCTTTTGATTGTACAGAGAACAGCGCTTGTTAAAAATAAAAAAAGGGGGTGGGGGTGGATTTCAGAGAAATGTAAATGATTACTCTTTGTTAACATCTGTATGAAAAAAATAGTCTGTCTGACATCTACCACAATACATAATCCTCAAGTCAATCATACACGACCTGGGAGATCTATAATGTATATGTTTCTTCTTACTTCCCCCAAATAATTACGCCAGTTATCTGGCCAAAATTCCAAATCAATAAAAAAGTTAGTATGTGAAAGTTGGTCCATTTTAACAGACACACGTTTATCATTATTTTAAGTATTATAAGTATTATTATTATTATTATTATTATTATTATTATTATTATTATTATTATTATTACTATTATTATTATTATTATTATTATTATTATTATTATTATTACATGCCAAGCTACAAGCCTAGTTCATAAAACAGAATGCAATAAATAATTACGATAGTCATCTGGCACAGATTTCAAATCAACAAACAAGTTAGTATGGGAAAGTTGATCTCATTTAAAAAGCCAAACTGTTATTATTATTATAATTATTATTATTATTATTATTATTATTATTATTATTATTATTATTATTATTACTTACTTACTTACTTACTAAGCCACAACCTTAGTTAAAAAAGTAGGATGCTATAAGCCCAGGGGCCCAAAATGAGAAAATACCCTAGGGGGGAAAGGAAGCCTAGGTGCACTCTGTGCCATCAAAGTCCCGCTTCATTTTCCCTCTGCAGACGAAGCAGCATATAACGTGGAAAGTGTAGTACTTCCGGAGGGTACCGCTGACGCAGAATAGATCGATGGGGTTGATGCAATAGTTAAGGAAGGATAGACAGAATTCCACTATCCTGAAAGGATGCCAGTAGAAGTTTTAGTCGTTTTGGGAACTAGGTCATAAATGCGAATATAGGATGTAGATGTTGATGGGCAAGAAAGAAATGGCGAAGATGATCACAAAAGTCAGGACCATCTTGGCAACCTTCCTCCTGTGCCCTTCCCAGGTAGATGTCTCGCGGACACCAGAAGATTTCGTGCCATCGTTACATAAAATATCCCTATCAGAGACAGAGGAAGCCAGTAATAATTAGCTACCCTTAAAGGGGTGTGGATTTTCGGGTAAAGGTTACCTAGGTGCTTAGGAAAAGGTGTACACGAGTAGAATGCATCCCCCTGGATGTATACAAAACCGGTACTTGGGAGAAAATGTCTGCCGGAGCTGCTAATATGGCCGACAAGAAACAATTAAGTCAGGGCCATCTTGGCAACCTTCCTCGTGTATATAAATATATATATATATATATATATATATATATATATATATATATATATATATATATGCATATATATATATATATGTCTGTGTGTATATATATGTATATATATATATATATATATATATATAGATATATATATATATATATATAAATTATATATATATATATATATATATATATATATATATATATATATATATATATATATATATATATATATATATATATATATATATATATATATATATATATATATATATATATATATGGAATCATTGGAGAGGATGATAAGACTTATGTCTGAAAATGGTTACTGACAAGTTCATGATGTTTATAAATATAGATAGGAATTGAATTCAAAAGATTTCTAAAAAATTAGAAGTAGTTAACATATTATGATAAGGAGTGAATGGTTGTGTAAAGAATATCTTAGAAATTCTTAGAAACTGATATGAAATCGATGTAGTAAGGTTTATATACTGATTAATAAAATAAAGAAAATATCATATAAAGGTGATATTGTACAGTATAAGATGCCATATCATGGATTGTAAGCTTATTTACAATGAGCATCACAAGCTCCCTTAATATTGATGTATGCAAATAATGTGGAATGATACATTTATCTTCAGAACATTAGAATTATCTAGAGATGTCAGAAAGGCTGTATTTTTTAGCATGGAGGCATTTACTCTCAGAGGCATGTCCGGAATGTACCGCTGACGCATTACAGAGCGATTGGGTTGAGGTAGGAGTTGATGAAGGATAGACAGAAGCCGGCTATCCTGAAAGATTGCTTGTAGACGTTGTAGTTGTCTTTGGAACTAGGTCAGAATTGCCACCACAGGATGTAGATGTTGATGGGCCAGAAACAAATAGCGAAGATGATCACAAAAGTCAGGACCATCCTGGCAACCTTCCTCCTGTGCCCTTCCCAGGTAGATGTCTCGCGGACACCAGAAGATGGTGTGCCATCATTACATAAAATATCCCTATCAGAGACAGAGGAAGCCAGTAAAAATTAGTTACCCTCACAAGGATGTGAATTTTCGAGTACAGATTACCTAGGGGCTTGGGAAAAGGTGTACAAATGTAGAATTCATTTCCAGGATGTATAAAACACCGGTACTTGGGAGAAAATGTCTGCCGCAGCTGCTAAAATGGCCGACAGCACCCATATGCTCACTGCCATGCCAATGGCGAATCTCCTGGCATGTTCTGATACGTGGGTTGATACTGGCCGGACGATGGCTAAGTAACGATCAGCACTCAGGGCAGTCAAGTTGAACATAGTGATGCCTAAGCTGAGGTCTTTGGCAAGTTTCAACCCACGGCACACTGATTCACCAAATGGTGAAGATGGCACGGTGTATACCATCGACGTGAAGGGCAAAGTCAGTAGCACCATCATCCTGTCACCGGCTGCTAAGGATACCAGGTGGATGTTTGGAGCACTCGCTCTAAGAAAAGAATAGAAGATAGAGTATGGTCGTTGGACGTCTGTTTATCTTTAAATAGTGAACAGATTTACATTTTGTATAACTTATTATTATACTTATTGTTATCATCATCATAATCTATCTATTTACCAAGGAACTCCAATTTTAGGAGGTAGTTTACATAAAAACAGAATAAAAGGGGACTTTCCTTCTCTTAGCTTCTCCCAGCCTGATGAGGAATTCAGCAGAGTCATTTAATAGTCATCACTAAACAACCATGATGATGTCTATCATTACGAGCAATAAACTATACTTTTATCATATATCACTAATAGAAGTTATGAAAATACCAATGTTTTTTTTTTTCTTCTTTTTTTTTGTTTCTTTCCCATCATCATTATTCCTAATCTCCAAAGAAATATATATATATATATATATATATATATATATATATATATATATATATATATATATATATATATATATATTCAAGGTGTTGAGGTACCAGTGATGGGAGATGAGAATGAGAGAGAAATTACAATAGAGGAAGTGAGGAGAGCAATAGATGAAACAAGAGTAGGAAAAGCATCTGGTATGGATGGTGTGAAAGCTGAGATGTTGAAGGAAGGGGGTGTGACTGTACTTGAATGGTTGGTGAGATTGTTTAATGTGTGTTTTGTGTTGTCAATGGTACCAGTAGATTGGGTCTGTGCATGTATTGTACCACTATATAAGGGTAAGGGAGATGTGCATGAGTGTTGTAATTCAAGAGGTATTAGTCTGTTGAGTGTAGTTGGAAAAGTGTATGGTAGAATACTGATTAATAGGATTAAGGATAAAACAGAGAATGCAATCTTGGAAGTACAGGGTGGTTTTAGAAGAGGTAGGGGTTGTATGAATCAGTTTTTTACAGTTAGGCAGATATGCTAGAAATATTTAGCAAAAGGTAAGGAGGTGTATGTTGCGTTTATGGATCTGGAGAAAGCATATGATAGAGTTGATAGGTAAGCAATGTGGAATGTGATGAGGTTATATGGAGTTGGTGGAAGGTTTTTGCAAGCAGTGAAAAGTTTCTACAAAGGTAGTAAAGCATGTGTTAGAATAGGAAATGAAGTGAACGATTGGTTTCCGGTGAGAGTGGGGCTGAGACAGGGATGTGTGATGTCGCCGTGGTTGTTTAACTTGTATGTTGATGGAGTGGTGAGAGAGGTGAATGCTCGAGTGCTTGGACGAGGATTAAAACTGGTAGGTGAGAATGATCATGAATGGGAGGTAAATCAGTTGTTGTTTGCGGATGATACTGTACTGGTAGCAGACACAGAAGAGAAGCTTGACCGACTAGTGACAGAATTTGGAAGGGTGTGTGAGAGAAGGAAGTTGAGAGTTAATGTGGGTAAGAGTAAGGTTATGAGATGTACGAGAAGGGAAGGTGGTGCAAGGTTGAATGTCATGTTGAATGGAGAGTTACTTGAGGAGGTGGATCAGTTTAAGTACATGGGATCTGTTGTTGCAGCAAATGGTGGAGTGGAAGCAGATGTACGTCAGAGAGTGAATGAAGGTTGCAAAGTGTTGGGGGCAGTTAAGGGAGTAGTAAAAAATAGAGGGTTGAGCATGAATGTAAAGAGAGTTCTATATGAGAAAGTGATTGTACCAACTGTTATGTATGTATCGGAGTCGTGGGGAATGAAAGTGATGGAGAGACAGAAATTGAATGTGTTTGAGATGAAGTGTCTGAGGAGTATGGCTGGTGTATCTCGAGTAGATAGGGTTAGGAACGAAGTGGTGAGGGTGAGAACGGGTGTAAGAAATGAGTTAGCGGCTAGAGTGGATATGAATGTGTTGAGGTGGTTTGGCCATGTTGAGAGAATGGAAAATAGCTGTCTGCTAAAGAAGGTGATGAATGCAAGAGTTGATGGTAGAAGTACAAGAGGAAGGCCAAGGTTTGGGTGGATGGATGGTGTGAAGAAAGCTCTGGGTGATAGGAGGATAGATGTGAGAGAGGCAAGAGAGCGTGCTAGAAATAGGAATGAATGGCGAGCGATTGTGACGCAGTTCCGGTAGGCCCTGCTGCTTCCTCCGGTGCCTTAGATAACCGCGGAGGTAGCAGCAGTAGGGGACTCA
>NC_090758.1:26041283-26046283 GCF_036898095.1 Palaemon carinicauda | reverse complement strand
CCTAGCCATTACTGTACTGTACCTTGCCGGCCGGCAGAGCTGGCCGGCAGGGGTCTTACTGTACTGTACGTCGTTCTACTTCTGGACCTAGTATAGGTTGGGATGTGGAATTGACTCAGCCCATTGCCGGCCGGCAGAGCAGCTGGCCGGCAAGGGTCTTATGTTTTCGAGTGCTGCCCGGACCTCTCTTGGTCCCTCATCCATGCCTGCCGGCAGAGCCGGACGGCATTGGTCTAGGAAGCCTGAATTAGTTTCTCCCCTTCCTTATATGCACTCTTTCGGTTGCCGGGCTTGGAGGTTGTGTACACTCTTATCCCGGCATCCATTCTATTTTTCTTCTAGTGCTGTACCTGTCCCGGCTGCCGGCCTATGAGGCCGGCAGCCGGGTAGGTGTAGTCCTCTGGTTCTTTTGCTGCCGGCTGACATCGGTCTTGTACCTTTGCCGGCCGGCTTATGTCAGTCCTTGTCTGCCGGTCACCAAGAGTGTGGCCGGCAGCTGGGTACTACCTTGTGTAGTTGCTGGCCGGCAGCCATTGCCGGCCAACACTGGCTGTTACCGGCCGGCAGTTGCTGCCGACCGGCACAGGCATTTGAACCAGAGTGCTGCCGTCCTATAGCTGTTAAGTAGTATACTTTAAAGCTAGTTGTGGTGTGTGCCGGCCGGCAAAGGCAGGCCGGCACACATCCCCCTATACTGTACTAGTATTCTTCTGTATAGCATATACAGTAAGAAGAAAACTATAGTAAAGGTTTTGGTACAGCACTGTATCTTCTAACACTATTGTGTTTTCTTACACATCCCTTTGCTGTTGCCCTCAGATAGGAAGCTGAGTTCTTCCCTGTCTATTATCCAGGATTTTAAAATCATTGCTTAGGTGTGAGCTCCACCTGTTTCCTCTGGAAACCTTGCATTGGTTACTCTAGAAGAGATAAACCATTTTTGATTTTATTATCTGGAAGGCTGCAACAATGGGTTGTGAGGGAAACACAAGTGTGTGTCTTTCCTTTCTGAATTGTTATGCTATACTCTGCATATCCAGTGATACATAGTTCACTTGATACTCATGGAAATTTCTTCTCTTTACAGAAGGACACTCCGAAGTGGGGAAGTGCTTTCTGCAATGTCAGCAGCAAGAACCTCTGTGGACATGAGTTTTGTAGGAGACACGCAGCATACGCTGTCTCCAAGGATGATCTCCGGTATTGGGACCCTCAGGTATGTACTGTGTGCACTAACCTGATTAATGAGACATTTAAATAGCTAGGAAGAAGCTTCGTACCTGGGTAAGGGGCTTCCAAAAGAACACTTCTGGCCCTTATCTTCCAAGTGAGAAGATGAGGGCGTATCCTTTCCCTAAGGCATCAGCTGATGCAGTGATTCCCCAGCCTCAAGAGGAGATCCCCTAAGTTCAGATCCAGGTGGACGCTGAAGTCGCGGTCGCGATGCAAGACATCCAGCTAAATGACAGGATGTCTGATGTGGACGGGTGTCAGGAGAAAGACCTCCTGGCAGAAGCCCAGGATGAAGTTCAAGCCCCTCTACATCGGCCGGTCTCCCAGTAGAGCTGGGACAGGCCCTCTCTTCTATTGTTGGAATGATCCAACAAATGCAGAAGGAGAATCATGAGAAGGCGGCTGCAATGGAACTGCGAATGCAGTGCCTTGCAGAATCACATGGGCCCCAGAAAAAGCTCAATGTGAAAGACCTTCCCTTGTGCTCAGATGCTAACCCATGGAGGTATGCTGAGCACATGCCGATGACGACTGGAAAGATCATCATCTCGGATAAGCTGGGCTCAGTTCCCCTGGAGGGTGGAATTCTGGCCCAGCAAGGCATCATATCAGGAATGTTATGTCCGGCTGAGGAAGGAACCAGCTTCAAAGGAGGAGACAGAGCCGAAGGAGGTCATAGTGATGGACCATGCTAAGGCTCAAGCTCTACTTTCATCCTTGATGAAAGAGAGGGGCTTCTCTAACTCAAAGGTAGCTGCATTGAATAGGAAGCTCCCTTCCTTTGTGTCCTCGCCTACTAGAGCCTTCCCCCTTTTACAGAAAGGGTTTCTGGCTGTACTAAAAGCAATCGAGGCCGGCAAATCTTGCCCCTCCCTAGAGGAGTGTAAACCCTTGTCGCTGGCCCTGCCTATGGACCACAAAGACTGGAAGGACGTCCATCTTACGTTCTCAGTGGGAAAGCTGGAGGCTGATATTGCCGGACGTCAGTTCGGCAAGGACCTCCCTAAGCTGTCTGACTTTCTTTTGCGAAGTGAGTTCGATACAAAAGAAAGACTGACTGCCTCAATGTCTCTTCAGACTACTCTCGAGACGATGGCAAGTGACCCCAAGGTCCATGAAATGTTCATGGTAGTGGCCAAGCCTCATCTGGCCACAGTGACGAAGGACCTTTATGGCTTCGTCAAGGCAAGGAGAGCTTGTAGGGAGTTCGTGTTTACCTCGGCTACGGTGAGGCACGAACTAAAGAAACTAATCTCCTCCAACATTTGGGGAAAAGACCTTTTTCCCTACCGACTTGGTCAAAGAAGTTGTTGATAAAGCCGCCTTGGAGAATAGAAACCTTCTCCAGAAGTGGGGCCTGGCTATCAAAAGAAAGTCTTCCCCGGATGAGGGTCCTCAACCAAAGAGGAAGACTATGAGGACTAGGCTACCGTCTCGGCCAGCCAAGCCTCTTAGACAGCAACAACAACTGCAATTGCCATTGCCCCCAGTGCCCCAGATCGTGGCACAAACCCCGACCACCTTTCAGTGGGTACCCCAGGCCGTGTCGACACAGTCCACGGCATTCACCCCAGCGTTCGAAGGGCAGTCTACTTCCTTTCGAGCAAATCCTAGAGGAGCAGCCAGAGGCTCGTCTAGACGCCCCTCAAGGGGAAGGGGATTCAGGGGTGGTCGTGGTCAGGAAGGCAAGACCTCAGGACGGCAGTCCAAGTGAGGTGATACCGGTAGGAGGGAGACTTCTGAAATTTCGGGATCGGTGGACCTTCGATCCCTGGGCCCACAGCCTACTCAAGAATGGACTGGGCGGGAGCTGGTACAGCACTCCACCCCCGTACCTTCGGTTTTTCCAACACTCCACCCTCGTTATGGAGGAGTACGTTCAAGAACTGTTGGAGAAAAAGGGTGAAGCCCATCAATTTCTAATGGAGGCTGTTTTGTGTTCCCAAGAAAGACTCGGAAAAGCTCAGAGTCATTCTGGACTTGTCGCCACTTAACAAGTTCATAGTGAATTGCAAATTCAAATGCTAACACTGCAACACATAAGGACCTTACTGCCTAAGAGGGCATATTCCGTCTCTATAGACTTGTCAGACGCCTACTGGCACATTCCAATTAGCCATCGACTCTCCCCCTACCTAGGGTTCAGGCTACAACGAAGACTATACGCCTTCGGAGCCATGCCATTCGGGCTAAACATAGCCCCAAGGATTTTTACGAAGCTTGCGAGCGTAGCTCTCAAACAATTTCGCCTAAAGGGAATTCAGGTAGTAGCCTACCTGGACGACTGGTTGGTGTGGGCAGCATCCGAGACAGAATGCTTGCAAGCTTCCAGTCAAGTGATCCAGTTCCTAGAGTACCTAGGCTTCAAGATCAACAGAAAAAGTCTCGACTTTTTCCATCTCAAAAGTTCCACTGGGACCTTTTGTCACACCGTTTCTCCACCCCGGCGAAGAAAAGGAAGGAGATAGCGGGTTCTGTCAAGAGACTTCAAGATTCCGAAAGGATATCAAGACACGAGCAAGAGAGAGTACTGCGCTCTCTCCAGTTTGCTTCGGTGACAGACCCAGTGCTAAGAGCACAGCTAAAGGATGCAATCGGAGTTTGGAGAAGTTATGCATCAAACGCGTGAAGAGATATGAGAAGACCAGCCGCTTCGGCTAAGTACTCTTCTCAGGCCTTGGTCCCAAGCCAGACATCTAAAGAAGTCAGGTTCTTCTTCAGCCACCTCCCCCGTCGGTGACGATTCACTCAGACGCCTCGAAGGAGGGATGGGAGGTCACTCTCATCGGAAAAAAGTCCAGGGGACTTGGTCCAGGCTATTCAAGACCTTTCTCATAAAACTTTCTAGAAGCTAGGGCAGTGCTCCTTACCTTAAAGAAAGTCTCCCCGCGTCATTCGTTCCACATAAAGTGGTGATAGACAGCGTGGTAGTTGTGAGATACTTGAATCGACAAGGATCGAGGTCACCACCTCTCAACCAGGTGATGTTGGCCGTCTTCCGATTGGCGGAAAAGAAGAAGTGGTACCTGTCGGCAGTTCACCTTCAAGGAGTCCGCAATGTGACAGCGGACGCTCTATCCAGGTTCACACCGATAGAGTCGGAATGGTCCTTAGACGCAGGATCATTCTCCTTCATTCTGAATCAGTCCCAGAACTGCAGATAGACCTCTTTGCGACGAAAGACAACAAGAAGTTGCCCCTGTACGTGCCCCGTACGAGGACCCCTTAGCGGAAGCAGTGGACGCGATGTCCCTCGACTGGAACAGATGGTCCAAGATTTATCTGTTCCCTCCTCACAACCTTCTTTTGAGGGTCCTCAACAAACTGAGATCCTTCAAACGGTAGCGGCAATAGTGGCCCACAAGTGGCCGAACAGCGTGTGGTTCCTCCTGGCATTGGAACTGTAGCTGAAGTTTGTACCACTACCAGATCCAGTTCTGACCCAGCGAGTCCAGAAGTCAACTGTCTGCGCTTCATTACAGAAAACCCGGACCCTGCAGTTCATGATTCTCTCTCCCTAGCGGTGAGAAAGCGTTTCGGGATTTCGAAAGCCAGTATAGACTTCCTTGAGGAATATAAGTGCAAATCTACTAGAAGGCAATATGAGTCATCTTGGAGAAAATGGGTGGCCTTTTGTCAAGGCGAAGATTCCGCAGGAGATCTTGACAGACTTCTGCTTATCTTTTTTCCCCACCTCCATGGTCAAGGGTTGGCAGCGAACACGATTTCAGCGTGTAAGTCTGCTTTGACAAGACCCATTCTATATG